>NC_056709.1:10493596-10709713 GCF_018831695.1 Puntigrus tetrazona | reverse complement strand
GATCTTTGCTTTACAAAAGAAACATTAAGGGGCTCTGCCTTGTTCTGTTAGAATAAATTCAGAATACCATTTTATCTTTTGTAAAAATGACTAGTCAAACTCTGTTCTATTAGAGTATAAAATTTTTAAACCCTTTTGCACATATAGACATTACATACTGTAAAATATTATTTACAATTTATGTATTATTATAGCCAGTTCAGTGATGGCGATAAGTGAATAAAGCAGAATGTACCATAAGAAGTTTAAGTATCTGACATGCTAAAGCCGTTCCCTGAAGTACCTGACATTTTTGTAATCCCACAGCTGCCAGTTTAGCTTCCCCCTCAATTAAAAGAATAATAATGTTAATAATAAAAAGAAGGATGCAATACAGAGAAAGACGAACTAACAGTAGAGGAAGCAGCTCTGATGTTGAGTTTGTTCCTCTAGCTCTCCCAATTATGAGACAAATACCCACAGTCAGGTAGCGGGCGCATACGAGACTGACACAAAGATGCTTGATCACGGTTTTCAGCATCAGCGTTGCTATTACATCAATAACAGTTTTGAGCGTTTTATCATAATGGAGATTTTTTGTTGTTATTTGTTTGTTGTCTTTTTCTGGTAAGGTACCGTTAACACACGCGGAAACTGTTGGCCAGTTTCATCAGCTGGAAATGCTGCACTTCAAAACAAAGCATTATCAGTGCATTAATACAGTATTCAGAGTTTTCTAGCCTGCATTTCTGGTATTACCAGCGATGCATGCAGTGCCAAGTTGCTATTTATTTGAACAAATGGGTGGAATATAAAACAGGTAACAAATCACAAAAAAAAAAAAAAAGTATAGACTAATTTTTTTAAGAAATTTTCATAGATGCCATGTGAGGTTGTCGGTTAATTAGTGCACCCTAAAAATAATGAGATTTTTAGACATAAGCTTCTACTCCAGACAACCTATTTTGAATAAAATATCACATTTTTAATTATGCACTACTATTAACAGATTTTTTTTTTTGTCTCCTGTTTTGACAAAAAGCAAAAATAGTTCACAACAGATTAAGCTGAGCTGGTTTGGGTTGCAGCACGCTCCTGCAAAAGCACCCCTGGCAACCGATGTCTTAAGAACTCCAAGAGCTCTTTACAGCAGTAATCATCTGTCATAATTAACTTCATTGTTTGAGTTCTGTTCTAATCCGGGGAAAGTAATGTGAGTTTTAAAACCTTTGGCATGAGAGGAGGATGGAGAGAGATACAGGGGAAAGGATACAGAGAGAAAAAGTGATTAACTAGGTCTACAAGAGGATTCCACAAAGTCAAACTGCACAGACCTTTTATTGAGCAAAACATTCATTCCTTATCCTCTCTCCTGAGTTTCCGTGTTTCCACAGCATGATCACAAAACCATAATCAAAAATACTACTGAAGAGTGCCGTCATATTCTTGTCCATGTCCAGACTATTTCACTTTAACAGTTTCAGGCGGCACTCTTTGCTCTTTAACTATAATTCAGTGAAGGCTTGAATCAAAAGAATTAGTATGAAAATATACAAAGTCCTTTCTCTTTAAATTCTGCTTTCACGTATAAGAAACTGAAAAAAATGCAATTGGAGTCATAATAATGCTGTTTAAATTAAAAATAAATCACACTAAATAAACTCAAATAAACTTTTGCACATTGAATTAGTTATTTGAAATAACACATTAACAATTAAAAATAATTAAGTAATAATAATAATAATTAAGATTTTTAGCAATGTTTTAGATTCTTCTTAGCCTATCAAAACAGTTATATTAAAATATTGCAATTTCAGTTTGCTATGATTGTTATATCTTATATATTAAATAGCAATTTGAAGTGGTGGCAAAGCTGAATTTTTCAGCCCGATCACCAAATTCTTGGTTAGCTGGCTATTACTGAGGCCCTGTTATTAATATTAATCATTATATTATCATTGTGAAATCAGTTTTCACAGATGTATTTTTCAAGACAGTTTGATGAATCGAAAAAAATTGAAATATTTTGCAATAAAAGAAGCATATAAAAATAATGGATTTACGATTATTGGCTATTGATATTAGAAAATTAGATACGCTGTGAAGGCGGGAGTAGTGATGTTGAAAACCCAGCCTTGCCTAACAGGGAGAGGATGCAAATTTCTGAGCACTTGTGCCGGTGAGCGGCGTAAAGATAAGCCGTTTACGCAAATTTGTGTGTTCCTGTGTGCGTAGGTCACTAAAAGTTCCCAGAGCGTTATTAAAGGAAGCTCTGCTTGTATGCTATTTCATTTTATGTCGGATGAAGCTCATTCAGATGATGACCTGTGCTTGCTGCAGAGCACTGCTTCATGTGACCATTGAAAATTTATTGAGGTGAAAAGTACCAGGAATGTGTGCAGTGATATAACATTTTATAAAGGTTGAGTTTCATGCTTCAACTAGTCTTCTGCATATACCTGAAGCTGTGTATATATCCCCAAATCCGAGAGAGAGAGAGAGAGAGAGAGACAGAGAGAGAGAGAGAAAGAGAGAGAGAGACAGAGAGAGAGAGAGAGAGAGAGAGAGAGAGAGAGTAACAGGTGAGCGTTTAGGATAGCAACATTTTTGAAGCCTGTCTGCACAGAAAGATAAGAGCCATAGACTTCTGTAGGCTGGCTATTTCAAAACACACAATAATTATCAACAAAAAGCACAAAAAGCTTGAGAAGACATTGGTTTAATTAGGATGTATGTATACAAATGCACACCGCTTACAGAGAGGCGAGGGGGCGTGGGGAGAAGGGCTGTAAGAAGTTAATCAACATTAGCCTTAATGAAGTAAGGCCCCTCCAGAGAAAATGTGCAGACACACAGCGCCCGCACAAAACACATTGTTTATCTTGGGTTTCCAAGAAATTATATCCTTATTTCGCCTCAGAAACAGAAAAAGAAGAAGAAAAAACACATCATCGTCTCTCTCTGTTCCTCCTTTCTCTCCTGCCGTTTGTCAGAAGAAAGGACAGAAAGGAGAGGGAGCGCGAGGCAAGAATCGGTCAGCAGACATTCCCGCTGCATATTCGTGCACAGCCGCTGAGCTGGAAACAACGGGGAATGTCACGGTTTAAACAGGCTTCCGGCTGTTACTCCCCTTTCATCTCCAGCCGTTGACAAGCGCGGTTTAAAGCTCTTTGTACTTATATCTAAATCCCAGTGTTTTTGGAATGAGAAATCACCGTGTTTTCCTGGGCTTTTCGTGAAGGAGGAGCGGATGGCCGTTTTACCTCTGCCAAGCTTTCCTGTGATATGAGGTGAAAAGAGTCAGCACGGCTTGAGGCTAATTGCAGGAGCTTGAACAGTTAGTCATCAAACAACGGCCGCGCTATTTTTAATTCTGTGCCATTTCCTCCATTTGTTAGTTTGCCTCAAAAACTACACTTCAGTAATCACACAATTGTGCTTTTTGTTTATGTTTTAGTATCAGCTGTGTTAGTAACTAGGGGACCCCTCAAACCACTGTAAGGGTCCTCCGAGGTCTGCAAGGTGGCTTTTAAATAGAACTTTTATTTAAGAAGAAGGAGCTTTTCATGATTATGAAAAACCAAATGTAGCTATTTTATTTTTTAAATAATTGCATACTGGCAACAAAACAAAACTTTCAGTCAGACTTCTCAAATTATGGAATATGGATATTCAAATTGCACTTATAATTGCTTTCATTATAAGAGAATTATATAAAGTGATGCTGTTTATTAATGCTAATATCCTATTGTTATAACGTTGGCCACTCTTGTTTTATATAAACTGTAAACGTTTGTCATTGAAGTTATAAGCTAAACATAATATGACAGGTGATAAAAGCATGCCATCATTTCATTTGAAATACTAGTTACTACAATTACTAAAATCAAAACTAAGATTATGTCATGATATTTGGATTTTTAACGTTAAAATACTGCTGTGAAAATGCTACGGTAAAAACCTGTTGAATGATTAATGGTAAATTCCTGTAAAATCTTACAGGGGAAAAAATGTAAATTTGCATTGCATTTCATACATTTTGTTTTAATTCTGATGCTTCTTCATTATTAGCTTATGTTTATTAGGCTTGTGTGTTAGATGTAATGTTGTTAAATAGAATGTTTGTTGCATATTTCAGTTTAATGAGTCTCACCATGATGGTGTTTTTAGTGCTTATTATGAATGACACACAGACACCTTCTATATATATTCATATTTATAAAACTTGATGCGTTCGGTTCATCACGCCAGTTTCTCACCACCACCTCGCATTTCGGTGGTTAGCAGTGTTTTCGAAGGTGAAATATCTGATCTCAGTACGTTAATAGGTTGGTATATTAACATTATATCAGTTACTTGAAATGATGGTATTTAACTCCAAATTGAACTTAAATCTACTTAACACCTAAAATGATATTTACCGTATGCTCATCTTGTGAAAACAAAAGCCAGAAGGAATCGCGTATTTATGGATGGTCTCTTTATGGAAGGGTCATTACAGCTATCAGTGGCGCTTTTCACAGGTAATCATTACATAATCTTACACTAAAGAAGTCGAATTTTTGCTAATAGCAACACTTATCGCATCTGAAGTCACAAACAAATGACTGATTTGTCTGCTGTGAAAATGTTTAAACAGGGTGTTTTCTTTTATAAAGTCCTTTGAGTCAACATACAAACATCATCCCGATATCTCTCATATGCAGAGAAATCAGAAGTCAGCTTATACTACGCCACTCAGTTCTTACAATTTTTATTCCACACCTTTTCTCTAGCGATATATCAGACCAGAGGACATCAAAACATATCTGAGCAGGTATTACAGGTCTGGGTTGAATGAAAAGCGGGAAGGAAAGCGCGAAACAACAGCTCATACGCTTGACATAAGTAGCGCAGCCTTAAAGCGTCTGTTAAGAGAGCTCCTCAGAAGAAATATTTTTGTTCTCCTTTCTTCACTCTTTTCAAAGGCCACCTTTTACTGATACCTTTTTGGTTTTAATCGGTACTTCCTACTGACCCCGTCACCTGGTCATAATCTCTCCAGCGTATTGGATTTAGCGAGGGTCTATATTAAGATCCAGGCCCTTGGCCGAGGTAAGGTAATAAGTTTTTTAATTTTTCCTGTGACATTCAGACACTGTGGCTGCAGGGCACACTCCGGGTCTGCTGGGCGAAACCCTGCGAGGAACGGGAAAAGCTAAGGGTGTCTCTGTGGAGAGAGCTGGCTGCTCACGGGGGCTGCGAAAGCACCAGATTGAGACTCAAAGCCGTACCACGAAATTTCCTAAAAATAACAACTTTAGCCATTTGCGCACATACCCAGGCAAACACACACTCACAGCCATGAATTTCATCTAATATTATCTCAAGAAACACTCAAGCCTTGGAGTCCTCAATTTCCCAATCATATGAGATCATTGTGTCGCTTAATTTTCTAGAAAGTGGAGAAATGCATGAAGTGGAACAGCTGAATACAAAGTTCATATCTACTAATCATTTAATTATGATCGGAAAATCTAATGAAGCGGAAAAGATTAATACTATGGCATTTCCTTGATGCTCTGATTGATTTAGAATTCATAAATGCCTTTCCTAGCAAGAAGCTCAATAATACCACATATTATTTAAATAAATCTGAAAGGCATCGAACGCTTGCAGTTCATTGAATGAGACTAGTCAATAAAACTTGTAAAATGAGAAATAGAAATAAGGAAGTCGTGTTCAAAAGTAGTCTTAAAGGGATAGCTCACCCAAAAAATGTTTTTAATTACTCACCCTCGTGTGTTCCAGACCTGTGAGACTGTCGCATATGTTCAGAACGCAAATTAAGATATTTTTAATGAGATCCAAGAGTCTTCTCACCCTCCGACTCCAAATGCTTCCAGGTTCAGAAACATAGCAAGGACTTCCGGTGAAATAGTCCACTTGACATCAGGGGTTGAACTGCAACTTTTTTGGAGCTACGAGAATAGTTTCACAGAAATTGCACAGCTAACATTAAAATAACAACTTTATTTAACAATTCTCTCCTCATCATGCAGCGGCGTCCTACCATTGTGGAGGTATTTTTGCGCTTTAAGTAATTAATGACAGAATTTTCATTGGATGAAAAGTTATATTTAATTTGTGCTTCAACAAATAGAGTGTATTTATAGCCCTTTCTTTCTTAGCAACAATACATTTTCATTTATCCGTATTCTAAATGGTCCAATAGGTCTAACTAAATCTAAACATAATGACATCATTATTAAGACAGCACAGCTGATTGGTTCTTTTTTTCTATCAGTGCCAATGAGTTTGCTATGCTGAATATTTAAATACTTGAATACTCTCCAACTTCCCCAGCTCCACCTGTATCCACATATTTCCGCAGAAGTAAGCCTAGAAGACACGGTGTGTTCAAAATGAAAAATATACATAAAAATAACATGATAGGACACACCAGTGTCATCAAGCAACAAAACAAACACGGACAAAGAACTTGAACCCAAACCCTTACTTACTAACATTAACCCTGCTAGTAAATTTCACAAATAATGACAAAGAAACCAAAGTATGACATTGAATTAACACTGTAATTTATTTAAAAGTACTCAGTAAAAAAAAAAATTACAATTTAGGAGTATGTATTTGTTACAGTGTAAATGGATTTAGAAATAAAGTTCTGCCAATGAAGAAAGTATGTGCAATAAACTGAATGCACTCATGAAAGGTTAGTATGTCTTTGCTGGTTTGTGGTTGTCAAAATAAAAATTAAAAACAACAGTCTATGTACATAGATTTAAAAATATCTCTCCACAGCCCAGGCATCTTTATCTCACCGGACGGACTTGCACTCCAAGGTGCTTTTTCTTAACAAAGGAATTTTGCATGATGCCTCAAAACAGCAGTAACATCAGGCTTCGTATCAGCACGATCAGCAGAGAATAAATGGTGCTGTCAATGTCCACACAGAGAGAAAAATGCAAAGTGCTTTTTCTGCCAGAGCCGTTCGAACAACTTTTATACTGTCATGAGACCCAATGGATGAAGAGAGAAAGGGAAGTATTTTCATTTGCATTTACATTTATTTATTTTGCAGATGGTTTTATCCAAAGCGACTTACAAATGAGGAACATTGCAGGCAGTTTATCACGAGCCAGCCAGAGTTAGGCAAGACGTGAGGTAAGATGAACAGAAATACAACTACTATTCATTATGACTGATTCTAATTTTTGCCGTCGGTTCAGGATCCTATAGAAACACGCTTTCTTTGTGAGATAAAAATCATTAAGCCTAAATAAAGGACTAAAGAAAACACAACGACGCGGATGCATTCAAGGCCATGTGCAGACGGAGGATGTAGATGTGATTAGCATCCAGGTTGAGGAGCTGTGATAGTGCATTGGAACGGTCGTCATGGATAGGAGCGGTCGGGTGACAGTGATGTATGGCTCCTGGAGCTGAGCAGTCTTCGCCTGTTGATTACCTTGGCAACCTGAATGTGAAAACTCTGCTCAATCTGTTAGTTACAATGCTCTAGTGTTAACAAAAATTATTGTTTTATACAAATCAGAGTAATGTTTAGGATTGAAACGTAACATGTCCAGATTCATTTTCATTCCCAAATAAAAATAAATTGGCTCACACTTTATTTTAAGGCCCAGTTCTAGCAATATGCGTATTAATAAGTAGTTAATAATTGGTCCCTACTATAAAATATATATCTTTTGTTTTATAATATATATATAAATTCTAAAAGCATTCTTGAAGCATATTGGAGGCCATATTGGTTGCCACAGTTCTTCTGGATTTGATCTTTCTAATAAAATTTTTCTAATTACTTTCTATCCTATATTTGACCTGACATGTTTTCGTGAGATTCACAGATTTATGTTCAAGCAAATGATATGCATTTGTTGCTAGAAATTAAACACGGCAGTGGGACACCTTGGTGTTTTATAAAGCTTTTTCCAACATCGTTCTAAATCATAAACTTCTGACGCTTATAAAAATTATCCAGTATAACACGTGAAATGAGGTTGAGAGTTAAACTCGAGCGCGTTCACCCTTTCAGCCCATCCCGCTTCGCCAGGGAATAAAGATGAGCCGAGTCTTCTGTCTCGGCACATTTGCTGTGTAGTATTAAAAGAGAACGTCTTTACCACCAAACATCGCCCGAGCAAGACTATCCACTCTCATCTCCAAGAAGAAATGGATCAAATGAAATATTAGATGGCCAACGGTTCCCTGCAGCCAGCGGTGTTTGAGGTCCCGCATTACCAAGCGGATTGCAGTGGCGTGCTGAATTGTGTCTGGGTTTGAGAGGGGGCGGGAGGATGAGGTGCTTGGTGCTTTGCCAGGGCAGGCCTCAGGTGCCAAACGTGGTGTTGAGAGAGAGCAGGAGAGTAATTCTCCCCGCTCTCGCAGTTTAAACACCCCGGGCACTCGGCCATCTCCGTCTCACATAACAGCATCTACAAGGCTATTTCTACTCACATGCACTTCTTCAGCAGTTTAGCGAGTAGGAGAGACGGCGGCACGAAAGACAGGAAGAATACAGAGTGAGAGACCGAGAAAGAAAGGCAGATAGAAAGAAAGAAAACGAGAAAGAGGAGAGAGAGATAAGACTGCAAAAGTGGGTCAAGGACTCAGTTCAGCCATAATTACAGAACTCCCAACACCACAAGCTGGAAGATCAATCCGGCATGGGATTTAGGAACCTATTGTCTCTCTCTCTTCTCTCTCTCCCCCCCCCCTCTCTCTCTCTTCTTGTGAACAGATCTGTTTTTGCAGGATTTCTCAGCCCTGCCTTTTTTGCCATCGAGCCCTTTAATTAAGATTAGGCTGAGCACTTACTTTAAACTCCCAGCGCAGAACTGAATTTTAAGGTGAATCACACTGCAACCTGTCGAGGACACATTTTACCCCAAAACCAAATAAACACGGCAAATGAAAAAAAAGAGAGCATCTCACGCTCATTTCATACCGCAGATTGTGGGTTTTCACGAAGCAACACGTGTCTGAGGAGCTTTATCTGAGGCTGATGTCAAAATGGCCCATGGCAGTCTCTCGTGTTTTATGATCCAGGGTTAACACTCCATTCCGAATATTTCTTTGGAGACCAAAAGAAATGACAGCAGGCTGCAGTGACTGAATGCGATGCCACAGGTCAGGCTACTGCTGCCGTGTCTAATGGATTGTCATACGTCGCCTGACATTCACATTGGCAGGTATTATTGACAAAGAGGCGGTCCGGCGATACATTTTAGATGTGAAACACTTCACATGGCATCGAGTGCTGCATCTGAGTTCCCTCTTTGCCTAGGGCTGTGATACCGCAGAATGTCCATTAATAAAGACCAGAAGACAGCTTCATCATGTCCTCTGGTCTGAAGTTAAATCAAAAACGATAAGAGAAATATGAAAGAGCTTATTTAGGAAAGTGGATTTCAATAAAAAATTGTTTAAAAAATATTTGATTGAAAGTGTTTGCAAAATAATTTTGAGTGTCTGGAAATGTTCTTTCATTGTGCACATATAACCACAGTAATGTCTGTGTGGTATGAAACAGTGTTGTTAGTGTTAACTAAAAATTAAACACAAAACGGTAGCATGTTATTTTACAGTCCTATTCCTGAACGTGCTAAGTGCACTTATTGTAGCAATTAAAATAACTAAGTAATAACTAGGTACTAACCCTGATATCTAACCCTACATTTAACTACATGTACTGTAAATAAAGTGTCCCAATTAAACAAAAAGACAAGGTATATATATATATATATATATATATATATATATATATATATATATATATAATATATATATATATATAAAAACATATATAAATATATAAACAAAATCTATAAGCAATGTTATAATTGTTACTGAAACTAAAAGTATAGAAAGCATTTTCATTACATATAAAAACCCAAACCTAATATATTTTAATTTCTAGTAATAAAAAAGATAAACTACATAAACATATTTTTGAAATGACAAAAGACTTAAAATTAAAATGTAAGCACAATATATACAAATTAAATTAAATTTAATATACTTAACAAGAACTATAATAGTATGCAAAGACACTAAAAACCCAGATTAAAAGTACTAAAATGACTTAAACAAGAAAAATAATTAAAGCTAAATAGAACGCTACAAAAAGACAAAAGTGTACAAGAAAATTGCTAAAACAAGAATTAAAATGAGAAATATTATAAATAATGTATATATTGTATAAACAGTATATTAAATGTCAATATTTTCCCCTATTTTAAATTTCTTATTATCCAATGAAAGGTTAGATGCGGATTAATTTTCACATTATTCTTTGATCATATTTACCAAGGGTGCCAATATTTTTGCCCATGACTGTATACACACACACACACACACACACACACACACACACATACACATATTTATAAAAGAATTAAGAGGATATAATACAAGACAAAATATACCATTTGTCCAGTTAAATCTAATCAGCACAGGTCAGATTTTTGCAAAACAAGACGGCAGAGATTCTGCCACCATCATGCTGCATAAGTCTGGCAAGAGATTGAACACCTCTGCCTATGGCCAGCACACAACAGCTGCACTGCAACCTGACGGCATTTGTGTAAAGCACCCCAGTGTATCTCATCTCTCAAGAGCGGACGCCTGGGACAATGTCCCTGAGAAAGACCGACTGCACATAACTCTGGCCTGATCGGACAGGCCATTCTCTGTGTGTGATTGATAATGCCTGTCTGCTGCGAGGTGAAACACAATGGCGTTTGGCAGCCACCTGATTCTGAATGGATTGCAGAAAATGAAATCGATGTGGCTCTGTGGAGACGGGGTTGCTTGAACTGCCTCTATCGGACCTGTCATCAATACAATTATTGATCCCAAGGGAAAATGTTGGCCTGTGAACTCTGCCAGACTAACTGATTAAAATTACTACAAGAGAACAAATGCGAGATTTGATTGGGGAGAGAAAACACAGCAGTTTTAAAGCAATCTGTCATCAAGACGAGTAGTTTTGTTATTCATGCTTCTGCTACAGAAAAAATGTGATGATGCACTTCTTTTCCACTAATGATGGAAAAAACAACAACTTGCTGGCGGTGTGTTTAAGTAAGAGCATCAATGGCTTGGACAAAGGTCCAGGAAGTCAAACTTTATAAAGTCTCATAAAAGTATACTCTGAAGTCGTAGGATCAAATCCTAAACCCTGTGAATGAATTGGGTTAAATTAGAGATTAAGATCGCCAAATAAATGAATGATTTGTTCACTGATTCAGTTCTCGAGTCAATTTGCAAGTAAACCACGTAAACAACGCCAGAAGTGAGTGAGTTTAATCTGTAAATAAATAATTGTGCTCAGTTCTGTGATTCAGTTGATTCATTGTTTAATTTAAAAGATCTGAAAAAGCATAATTTGTTTACTGATCAGGTTCTCGAGACTTAGAAGTGGCAATGTATGTTGAATTTGAGAACTGGATGAGTCTGATTCGTGAATGAATCATTTAGACTTGTTTCACTTCACTTCACTTTTACACACACACACACACACACACACACACACACACACACACACACACACACACACACACACACACACACACACACACACACACACACACACACACACACACACACACACACACACACACACACACACACACACACACATTTGTGGAATCCACTGATGCATTCCACTTCGTTTATTGGATGGAGATAATATGTCCAGACCCTCCACTCCTCCACTCGACTTCGACCGAGGGAGTGAGTCTACTTCATATGTAAGACCACTCTGCATACTACAATGCATTTAATTTCCCCACACCCCAAATAACTCTTTGAAATGCAAATTATTATTATAAATCAACTCAGACCAGTTTTGTCAAATGGATCAAGAGATTCATTGAAACGTCTAACCCAAAGAAGAAATGTCATTGCTATTTCACTCAGGAGATCTATTTCTGTCAAGAAATTTCTAAGGACTCAAATTAAGGTCTGTTTTTCACATAAAACTATCATATTAAGACATAGTTTAATATATACAGTCCATGTCTCATTTTTAACAACTTTCGAGATACTAGTGTCATTTGAAGTCAATTTCAGTAAATTCACAACAGCTGCCATGATGTTTTTTTGTGCTCCTTGGAAGAAAGCAAGCCATACAACAACATGTGGGTAAGTAAACAACGGCTGAATTTTCATTTTCTAGTAAACTACTTCCACTACTAAGTCACGAGGAGCTTGACATGCTAGAGTTCTCAAGTAGCTTTCTCAAGACTGGTTGTCATTTTCTAGCAGACTTCCTTACCCTTGGGGGACTCAGTATTTTAAATAGCGTCGCAAGTCGCAGACTTAATTTCCATGCACAATTACACTTTCTCTCAGAGTCTTCAGCCGGGGCAGAGGAGCTGGAAAAGGCTTTTAATGAAAGAGAGAAGGGAGTAATGAAGAGACGGGAGTTATCTTTGCCAACACTCTTCTTTTCTTCGCTCTGCCACTTTCTTTTATCTCTCTCATTACCGGCCTTCCACTTAGTATTTGTGTTTTATAATGGTTTACTAATATTTGGAAGGTGAGCTGGCCTCTGGAAAGCGTAAGGTAAAGCTTGTTGTTGCCGGGGCAGACCTTTTTTTTTGTGTTTTTATGTTTTATGCACTTTATGGAAAATATCAATGTTTTAGACGATAAACGCTTTTTCTTCACTGTAGCTCCGTGGCTTCTTTAAAACCTTGTTTGTTCGAGTGCTCTGTCAGTCCCAACACAGCAACTCCGATTTAACCAATAGTGTGAGTTTGGGGGAGCTGGCAAACGGCTAAACAAATAAGACACGCTTTTAAAAGAATAATTCACCCACAAATGATAATTCTGTCATTGACTCGCTCTCATGTCGTTTCTAACCCATGCGGCTCTTCTGTAAAAACGCGCGCAAAATGTATAGGGACTAGAATGAGTAAAAAAACAACAAAGATGAAAACCATAAATTGCAGCTTTATCACAAAATTAGGATTTATAAGATGTTCTAAAAACTGTCAGAGGTGTTTTGCACGCGTGAGCAATCGTGGAACGCACGATTACAAACCGCTCGCAATGATTTAAGGCACCAGTGTTGGCATTGTAACATTTTATATTTGTTAGCGCAGCTCACGCTGAATCGGTGACAAACAGTGCATCGATTTCGGTCAAAGTGCACATGCCGACATGGAAAAAAGTCAGGTTTGGAGTGATCTGAGGGTGAGTAAATTATGCCAGAATTAAAATTTTTGAACGTAAACTATCCCTTTAAATGCAAATGCTGGGCAACCTCAGATGCTTTCAGTAAACTGGGATCTCGGCGCCAGAAAGTGGTTGATTTGGGCAGCGTCTGTGTTGTTGTGGGAGTGGAGCTGATCTCGAGGTGCAGTGATGTATGTGTTTGTTGTTCTTGGGCACGTGAGGAGAATCCCGCTGGGCTGGAACCCTATTAGAACCTCAGCACTCAAGCTTATCTCATCTGATAAGGCGCACAGAGACACGAGCGAGAACGAGAGCTCTCTAATGCACTTCTTCACTGATAGAGGAGCGAAAAGGAGGGGAGGGTACGAGAGTAGAGGAATGAGGAGATGAGAGGTCTTCTTTTGACCGAAAACTAAATTAAATTAGTAAACTGTGTCTAAAACAACCACATATCTACAAAAAAGGCCTCAGAACATCTGATCCAGTGTCGCAAAAACGGACATGTAAAATTGATGTCGTCCTTCAACAGTAACCAGATTGCGAGAGACAAAATACATTTTGATGCAAAAAGACTGCTGCTGTGGGCCGCCATTTGCCTATAATGGGTAATTTGATCATCTTTGGCTGAATTTAGCTAGACAGAAAATAATTCAAGGTCCAAATAACCTACAATATTTTCCTTTGAGAGTAGTAAAAAGTCGTTTACCTCCCCTCGTAAATCAATGAATCCAATTTCGAAATCTGGGCTGTTGGAAAACCTTATCAGTGACCTGATGCAAAGTGAGGTGTGAAGAAAACTCGCTCAAACACCTCGCCGTCAACAACTTTCCAAATCAATCACATTTGCTGATTGAATTTCTCTGTCATGCATTTATGCCAACAATCCAGTATTTAATAGCATGCAGAGGCTAAAAAGATTGCAAAACCTTTGTTTTGTTTTTTTTTTCTCTCCCTTGGCTTGGTGGTTCACCCACCAGAGGCCAAGATATACATGTTATAGGCACTTTTAAAGTAACAGCTGATGCAAAAATAAACAGTTGCATTTTTTTAAACGTTAAACCACCGCTTACATTTGGCGACACTGACGTTAAACTTGTGAAGACATGTCTGATGAATCAGTACCAGTGTGCAATATTCCTTGTATAAAAGCCTATTTTTTGTTCAATGGAAATCATGGGTTCGAATCAGTAATATAACCGTATTAATGTAATTAATGTAAAAAAAAATTTGTTAGATATTTTAGAAAAAAACAAGGTGATGTGGAAAACTAAGCTGCAAAACATGATTTTTAGAATTCACAGATGCATATAGTATTTTTTTAATTGCTATATTTTTATTTGAAGGGTGATTTAAAATTAAATTAATATATTACCTTAATCTTTAATATAATAAAATTATTTAAAAATAAAATTTTGTTTATGCATTACACAGTTCTGTTAATATTCATAACAAAAGCTGATTTTTGCATTAAATATGCTCCAGTTAATTATAAATTGCACGATCACTAATGCTTAAAACTCAGATGTTTTATGCTTATAGAGCATCATATCAGCACACCACAATCAAGCAGCAACCTAGCACTTAGGGTTTCTATAATTGTATTCTACTGCCACCTACTGGCCCATGCACCTAAATACAACACCAGTGTGGCACCTGCGTTTTCCCCTTATTTGATCTCATCTGTTGTAACTAATGCACATCCTAATTACAATTCATGAGAGGAATATGACAATCTGAGCTTGGCCCATAGAATCTGGCTCAGCGTATTGATACTGATCACAAATGACAGCAGCACAGTCCCAGAACCGCAAAGATGGAGAGAAATCTCAAACAGCCTCCCGCACGAAGCGTCCCTTATCTAAATATAAGATTCCTCTCTGAGATCCAGATTTATTTATAAACCACTTGAAGACACAGATAGAAAATATTCACAGCACACACATTTACAAAAGAACATGTCACAAGGATAATAAAGTTTAAATGCAGCTTATCAGGGTGAATTCAAAAGAACTTTTTTTACACATAATAAGGAGGCTATCTGAAAGGCTATGTAGGTTTTAAAACATAAATAAATGAAAAATATGGCACTTAAGATGGCACTAATGTAGTGCATCAGAAACCATCCCTTTTTAAGGATCATTAAAGGCGTAGTAACACAAAAATAAGTAAATAAATTAATAATAATAATAATAATAATAAAAGACTATTCTGCTATCCGTCTTATGTGATTGCAAAATTATATGACTTTCTTCCTTCTGCAGAACATAAAAGACTTTTAATTAAATGTTTCAAGGATGGTCTGTTTGTTCTTTTTTACACATTTACACTGAATGTGGATAAAAACAAACAAACAAACATCACAAAATCATCATAAAAGTAGTTTATACAACTGCCTCTTTTAAAGTGAAATTCTCTTTTGCGTCTCACAGGAGATAGAAAGTCATACAGATTTGAAATGAAAGAAAAATAAAACAAAAACAAAATGAGTGAACGATTCCTTTAAGACGAACAGGACTATTTCCTCATGATGGGCACCCTCATGAATGAACACACACACACACACACACACACACACACACACACACACACACACACACACTCGAGCTATGGTAACCGTATGCCGCGTTCAGTTCTGGCTGCATGACATTTTCCTCTGTGCATCTCCTCAACAGTTCCTCCACAGACAGCCTCGCTTTTAGTCTTAGTGTCGTTTAAACATCCGGTCAGCGCCGTCTCTGGCCTGGCTATCTGTCGTGCTCAGCTCGTGCGCTGCCGTAAACATTTATGTTGCGCTCTGAAAGATGCCAGACGTGCGTTGTGAGCATGTTTCAGCATTGCGCGTACCCACGGTGGGCTCACATGTCCACGTCCCCGTCGTACGCCAGAGCCAGCGCCTTCTGCGGACTGCTGCCGGACTGTCCTCCGGGTTTTACTGAAAGGTAAAGCACACCAGCATACGCGTAAGCTCGCACAACAACGCGTTGCGGTCTGAACTATCACCACTAGAGTGCAGAACATAGACAGCCACGTTTATACACGAGACGCATGCCAGCTGTCACTTTTAGAGACAATGTTCAGCCAGGCAGTCGTTATAGCAAAATAAACCGACGGGGAGGGTGATTAGGACCCTGATTGTTTTAATGTGAGAAGAGAGAGAATAGGAAGAACATTAAACTAGTGAAGCCGTGTCTCACCACAGGAGGAAGGACATGATGATGAGGAGGAGGATCACGACAAACCCGCCGCCATCAGCCCATACACCCATAACTTGACACGGCCGTCCTGTCGGTCAAAATACACAGTAATGCTCACAAAGTACAGCTTTTGTAAATCATTTTGACTTGATTCTGGTTGAGAAAATGACTCGACCACTAGCTGTCAATCAAAAAAGACAATAACAGAGTGCTGCAAGGATGACTTATTTTGTAGTCTAAGAGTTGTCTAGATGTCAGTGTTTTTTTTTTTTTTTTTGTAATTACTTTTAAGTTACACGCCTCAAGATGTTTTAATACACCACTGAGGCTGATAACAATTGGAGAAACACCTATAAATCGCCTTCTCGGATGAAAAAGACTGGCATATTTGATCATATGTCCCGTGCATTATGCTCTTTGCACTGGTTGTTTGTTTTTAAAGCTCTGAGTGGAACGGCTCTGAATATCTCTGTGATCTTTTAAAACCAAACTAAAAACGTACCTTTCTTCCAAGCCTTATAGAGTACAAGGATGTGTCATTTATCCGTGTTCCTTTTCCTCTCGACTTTCTTCTTTTAGCGCACTGTGGCCATTATTATTTTTAAAATCTATTTCTATGTCTTTTTAGTAGAGTCCGTAAGTCACAGCGGTCAGCTACGGTTGTTTTTATTGTGCTCAAAAATCGATTGATTGATTGAACCGAGGTTGTCAGGACATTAAAAAGGTTAAATCATTGACTCACTAGTCCAGAGCTTTTACAACCTCGTTGCGCTTTCTGTTCAATTTCTTGTAAACTATTCCACGTTTCCGTGTTTAAGTGCTATAATTGTGTCCCCAGTGCATCTACCAACCCACAAAAACCCAAAACATGAAAAAGTTAAGGTAAAAATTTTTTGGTAACCCTTTCTCTGCAGGTGTGGGAAAATAAAGTGTGACAGATTTTGCTCCCCAATGATATACAAAGGGGATCGTATTATAATATTACCAAACATATTACTATGTTTTAGCAAGAGGTAATAATGTATCAGTAGTAACACCATGGTGAAAGTTTTAGCAAAGCATACTATCTATTTTATCTTTGGCTGCGCTGATGAGCACAGGACTGATGTTTAGAGTCTCAGAGGAGACGGGACAGCGGTGATTTATTGATTTATTTGCTGTATATTACACTGCTGCCACACAGATCTAATATAAACATGCCATTTCTTTCCCAGCTGTTTACCTTCACAGAGTTTTTACCATAAACCTGTATCTATTTTGACAGTTGAAGGTCAGTAAGACTTTAAAGGGAACTTAGTATCCACATGATATAATAAATAATGTGTGGCATCAGTCAGTCAAGCATTATAATGTGATATTATGATAATTCAGCCTTACATGATGATAGATGACTGAAGGGTGGCGCTTAAGATATTGTTTGTCATTTAGTGTTTCTATAAAAAGAAATTGATAAGATGACAAAACTACTATGAATTCTACTGCTACTAATAATATAAAACACTCTAAGGACGATTGAACTGCTGGCCTCATTAATCACATAGTCTGCGTTCGCTGGAATCGATTTGCTGAAATCAAAACAGGGACGATAGCATGTGAGTGCCAGCCAATAAGATTTTGATTAGCGCATTAGTTCCAGCCATTACTAGAGAAACTTGCAGTTCTTAAAAGCACTGGTGCCGTTTCCGTACGGCTGAGCGTGACGTATGGAAACACCGCTTTACTGGGAACAATCTGAGAGCTAACAGACAAGGTGATGGTTGATGCAAATTCAGCCTTAAATATCCATTGCAGCACTCTGCAGGAAAGCATATGGGTGTTGGCAGCACCTGGTCCGAGAGGCTGTAGCGCCCAGTCCTTAATGGGGTGCTTGTTCCGGGCTTGCTCTGGTCGAAGACGGCCTGCGGTGGTCTTCACATCTGCCTTCTTATGGTCCAGCCCCGGGGTTCTGGTGCAGTAGTCAAGGAACCCGTGGGAGGTCATGACCTCCGTGAAGCCCTTCTCACAACCGCAGACTCCATTCTGACGGAGAGACGGAGAGAGCTTATGAGAAACATCATCGGAGTGGTGGCGGGCTGACAGCTGGATACTGAGATGTGCTACGTTCTGCACACGCACACACAGTCGTTACTTGCGAGGCGTTAGAGGATGAGATGAAGTCGCGATATGTGATAATGAAGGTGTTTAGATCTCACCGTAATAGACCGCCAAATGATACCACACTTTGCAAACTCTCAGGATCTGTCATAGTTCATCATTCGTATTAAAATTTATTCACTGCTGGTAAATATTACATTATAGCAATTAAAGCACTGGGTGATGTTATCATTATCCAAGTCACGATTTAACAGTAGCTGTATTATCAAAAGGGTGTCACACGTTCAGATCATATTTCACTTCCATATTTCATATTTCCTGAAACAATTATATGTAGAAATAACAACAGTAACAACAATAGCAACCAGCATTGTTCTTGGTATTACTTGCATTACATTATAGCAATGCATCTAACCGAATGGGAATCAAAATAATCAAATTTCCACACACAGAGTATGGAAGGCAGCGCTATTTTAGTGTTATTTACAATATATACGGTTATAGTATTTATTAATAATCTGAATATTATTTTTATGAAAGTTCCATTTTTATTTTGATTCAAGTTTTAGTAAGTTACTAATTGTTATACTTTTTTTTGCAGATAATTCAATATTTTTTTATTCATTTTATATCATTTTTAGTCCAAGTCATTTTGGCGTTTATTTCAACTTAGTCAGTTGCAATGGCAACGTTTATAATTTTACGTTAATAAATTTCAGCTTGATTTCAATTATGACAATGATTTTTAATCACTTTAGTTTGAATTAACAATAACCATACCGGGAGGAGGGACAGGAAAATGTGCCAAATTTTCATTTAAATGTTTTTGTCACAAATAATATATAATAAATAAAAGGATAAGTAAGAATTGCCGTGCTTTGTGAGATGAAAGCGAGTGTGTTGGCAGTGTTTTGTGGGTGTCACCTGTGTGCAGAAGGAGAAGGGTTTGGTGCAGGGAGGGTGACACTGTCGTACGGCAGAGGGCTGCTTCTGAGCAACGCAGCCTCCTAATGTACAGAAACACTGATTACATTCGGCTGAAATTGAAATCTGACATTATAAGACCTTTACATAAAGCTGTGAAATAAGATACAACGCTGATAATATTTTAAGGATGGAGCAGTGCACACCTGTGACGTTGACTCCATCAGAGCGCTGGCACCACACCAGTCTACGGTTATGCCTCCATTCACCGGTCATCCATTCATAACTAAGACATGTTCCTCCTGGAAAAACAGACAAAAAAATACACCAGAGTGCTTTTCTGGTCTAGTGACTGAACAACACTTCCTGTCTATCACTTCTCCATCTTAGAGCTATTTTCTCAAAGAGCTAGAGAGGAAATAACAGCTTGGCAAAACAGCAGCTCGGACCCGTCCGAGGGGAAGAGAGAAAGGGGTTTGTTTGTTCAACCCTGGGAAGAAAAAGAAGAGAAAAAAACGAGTATTGTGTTCTTTTAAACATAGAGGGCTTTTACAACCTCTGCTTCCACCGTCCCGACATTAATGTGTTTTCTGAAAGGGTTTTTGGTTAAATGTCTTAAATGAGGTACGGTATGTGCTTATTCACGGTGGTGTCTTATTCGTCAAAATAAAACACACCAGTACCAGTTTCTTTGGAAGCTTTATCTCGTCTTCAAACAGGTGGTTGCTAACAAGAGGTAAAACAGGAAAACAACTGAGACTGTCCGGACATTAAACAGGTTAACTCATCGACTCACTAGTCTGCTTTACAGCCACATTAGTATGCTTCTAATAACGCTCTTGCAAACTATTCCTATTTTTTGTAAAAAAATAAAGACTTTAAACCTTAACTTTATTTCACCTGACTTTATTTCACCTAAAAATGCATTCATTATTTGCATTTATTTACTTTAAACATTTTATTATACTGTTTAAAAGTTTAGGGTCGGTCAGTCTTTTTAAATGGCGTCTGTTATCACCATATATTTGCTTAAAAATATTATCAAGTTGTAATAGTGTCAAATATTATTACTGTTTAAAACAACAAATATTTTTTTGATATTTATCAATATTTCTTACATTTTAAATGAATTTATTTGAAATAATTGTTATACTATTTAGCAGTAATTTAATCCCGTGCTGGCTAAATGTTTTAGCTGCCGTCCCACCAGTTTTCAGTGTCAAACTCAAACTCAGTCGGACTGCACGGCTTCCCACGAACCTCGGCACGGCCGTGCCTCGTACATCTGGCTGGGACAGGTGTCCTGGTTCTCCGGGACCTGAGTGACTACGGCTCTAGAACGAGCCTGTCGACCCCAAGTCTCAAAACTCCTCCCATCCAAACACAGCAGCTGACACGAACTCCACGGTGACCATTTGGTCAGGTGACATTCTCCTGAAATTACAGCCAATTACAGCCAACGAGCAGTAGCCTAAAGACATGTATGATTAATTAAAAGCAATTAACCCTATCCTTATCACTAATTAACCCTTAATTTAGATAAATGTCGCCATCATGCAGTCACTGTGTAAATTATTAAGCTTTGTTTTGTTTTTTTTGTGAGATGCAGACCTGGACATGGGATTGTGCAGGGCTGCAGTAACTCCACCTCGCTGACTTTGCTCTGTGAATTTCCTGCACACATTTTATCCTCTACTGGAACGGGCCGAGGAGGACCTGAAAGAGAACCCCAGTGCACTACACAGGATATTTCCCTCCGACTTACTCCCTCGCCACAGTCAGCCCCCTGCAAACAGAGAGAGAGAGAGAGAGAGAGAGAGAGAGAGAGAGAGAGAGAGAGAGAGAGAGAGAGAGAGAGAGAGAGAGAGAGAGAGAGAGAGAGAGAGAGAGGATTTCAGCTGCCTGTCACCTTCATATTAGAAGATCGAAAGATCAAGATAGCGATGTTATTTTGGGCTGTTTAGATATATTATTCATTTTCTGTGCGCCAATGAAATATATCAGGACATTTTTCTGGATTCTGTTATTTAGAAAGTGTAAATCTGCTGGGTAGAAAGAAACGGCTCCAGATTTAACCCGTAATATAATTGGCTCATAACACCGTGAGGGCCTCCGCATGGGCTCGAGTCCAAGACGCGAATGATTCACAGCCAGAGAGTGTTCTGCTGGTCTGATTGGCCAAGAAAGTGTGCTGTTCCACTGACTCGTTTTTATTTTGTAATTATATACTTTACAATTGCATATTTTACACCTCCCAAATAATTTTTGACTTCATTACTACATAGTTTTTCTTTATAACGATATACATTTTAGGCATACTTTTAGTTATTTATATATTTTTACTTTCTTTTTTCCAAGTCAAGTCTCTTACGCTCACTGAAGCTGCATTTATTTGCTCATACGGTACAAAATATTACTGCAACATATTTATGCATTTTATTGTCTATAAATATATATTATAAAATGTAATTAATTCCTGTGATGCGAAGCTGAATTGTGATTTCTTATTATTATCAATGCTGAAAATGGTTGTGCTTTAATATTTCTGTGGAAACCGTTATACATTTTTGTCAGGATTCTATAATGAATAGAAAGTTCAAAGGGATATTTCACTTTTCACTGTCACTTTTGATCACTTTAGTGCTTGTTTTTTATTCATCTTCATCCTCAATTCCCCTTATACTGTATGCTTTCAGTTGTGAAATGAATCAATAGAGGACAGATACATCTGTGAATATAGTTTTGCCATTACTTACTTTAATGTGATGCAGCACCTACATAAAGATCTGAGATTGAGAAAGAGAACTCTATCAGGGCTGTTCATAACGACACAGCGTGGATGATTTTATCTCATATGAGCTCAGGGGAAACCCTGACATGATGCATTCAATTTGACAGTTTAATGGAAAGCAGTAGCCTTCAGCTATGTGAATTTCTTCAGTCTGTTCATTTGTGCATGTAAAGGACAACGTCTCAGCGGCAGAGGCTGTTGTTTGAATGTAATTCAATCAGGTGTTCCGCGTCAATACTACCTCCACCCTGCACGGTCTCCAGTCCCCCAGTATCCAGCTGTAGCACGGCCTGATGGGACAGGGGCGAGTCTGGGACAGCTGAGACGGACAGGGACGACCTCCTTCACCCGCGGGCTGCAAAACTACCCTGGATCGTGTCATTTGACCTGGCAAATTTGCACACAAGACATAAACGCATGGGATCAGAAGCTGAAGTCCAGTGTGAGAACTCGTGCATGCTGAAATTTAATAAGCGCTCTGGGAAGAGTTTACTCGTGGGACTGGCAGAGCCTTGAATTGAGATAAATGAGACTGATAAAAGCTTTTAATTAGGCCCCTAACAACAGCCGAGTTCAAGGAAGCATGACTGGGTGTCTCTCTGGTTGTAAACAGCTGTGTGCTATCTCTGCGAAAATACTGGTTTCTCTTTTACAGGCTAGTGTTGAACACTTATGTTTTCATCACGTTATTCTAAAATAAAAATAGAATTAAACATTTATGTAATATTCAATAACAATTGGTTTCTTGGAAAGAATGGTTTCTTCTTATTGTCATTATTATAATTGTATCAGTTGGAGATCGTACTTTGGCTTCCACAGGTGTGTGAACATCCTGACCAGGTGGACCACTCTGTGATCAGGCAATTAACAGGGCAGCCGACCTCGCAGGGGCAGAGAGCTTTCCACGTGAAGGACCCAACTTCGAAAAGAGAAGAAAAAATGAAATAACTGAATAGAGCTTTTGTTGAGAAATAATCCCAGTGAGAAAAGAACAGTCACCACCTCTTTGCACATGCTCAGTTCCACCAGCTTCCCGTCGCTGCGGACACAGTTCAGGAGTCTGGTCTTAATCCCAAGGCCGCATACTGCGTTTTCACTGAGCTGACAGCTGCTCCAGTCTTCACAACATACACAAATAATTCACTTCACTCCAGAACATGGACAGAACACATTATGCCATCTATAAATTGTGAGTGTAAATGCTTGTAGCAGCACCTGAGTAGGAGTAGGAGTATTTGAGACAGCTCGTGTTGATACAGGCTTGAGTTTGGTTTAGATCAGGGCAGGTATGATCTCCTTCTGGCCACCTCAAGACACTTCTACTCCTCCACCTCAAATCACCCTCATTACAGTCCTGGAGGAACACAGGCACGAATCACACATGCAAATAAAACAATACATAATACACACTGGGATATGTATATTCCACTGGGGACCTGCCATTCATTGTTTTTAAAGTAATGCATTTAAAGCATTTCAGAGGAGAACTTATTTTGGTAAAGCGCTTCTATTAATCGTGTTATTTCAGCCCTAAAAGAAACATTCCCTTAATATAAGCTGATTATAATACTACTACAAAAAAAATCAATGCAGCTTTTGACATTTTTAGATATGAATTAAGATTATGTAATCATTAATGAAGTCCTTTCTTGTAGGAAGATGAGGTTTTTCTATTCTCCCGAGGACCATTTTAAAAAGTTCAAGATTCATAGGTACACTAAAACTTTGATTTTGTTACCTGTCCTGTGTTTTAGCACTGCTGTGAATCATTTTTGTAAATCCACTGCAAACTCGTATATTTACTAAGGCAGTAAATGCTCGTTTTTAATCATTCTTCATGACAAGCCTCCCTCCATCCTGACGTTTATTGTCCACGCATCCATTAGTCAAACTGACCACGGTACACTTGGTCCACTGACTCCACTCTGATGTCACGCAGTGGGCGGGCACGGCAGCAGGCAGGCCTCGACTGTGATTGGCTGTCCCCTCTTGCTCGCATTGTGCGAGTCGTCCACGACCTCATACTGGTTTTCTCCTCCCATTTTCAAGCAGCTTCAGGTCAGAGACAAACAAATATTATCTTTCGTCGCGAAAACTGACCCATTACGAGCCTAAAATGGAGCACTTCTAGAAAATATCTAGAGCACAAATTGAAGCAGAAAACATTGTTGTTCAGTTATAACATTACTCATGGTTTCCCATCGTCCCCCCTGACCTCACTTTGGTCTGAAGGGCAGAGTTACGACCTCACTTATCTTTAAGAAGCAGAGTTATGACCCCATGAATCTGTTTGGCACTGCTGTGACCCCTCCACGGTTTTGAACGCTGACTTATGAGACAATTTTGCTGCGTGACGCACACAGGATCTGTTTTATCATTGTACCGCATGGAGGTAAAACACAATATATTGTGGAGCTGTTCTCTGGCAGAATGGGGACGCTTTAAAAGACGTTCTTTTAAACTTTTTTGATGACTTCTTCGATTAACCGTTTATTTAAAGGCTCGCTGTGATGAGCTCACCGGATTTTGGCCGTCCGGAAGCCCTCTCCACATACAGCCTTCGTGAGATTGTTTGGTGGGTTTAGGACACACATGGACCAGGACTTCACTTCCCATACGTACTGACTGCAGTCAGAGTAACAGGGCAGTACCTCAGACACCTGCTCACAGACAAGATAGCTATGTTTTTAGGGTTTCGTGTGTGTGTGTGTGTGAAAGAAAAATACAGCGTGCTAATGCCTATACAAGCAGGCCCATATACACTGAAGGACATGATATTACGAACGCACACTCTTCAGTGTACTCACCTGAGCCTTTGTAGATATTCATATCAGCATGACCAGCAGAAAAAACACACGAGGGATTGGAAAGAAGCAGAAAGGAAAACAAAAGAACGAGGAAAGAACGGAAATGAAATCATGGGTAAAGGGCAAGGAAAGAAAATGAATTGGAAAATGAAAAGCAAAGAAATGAGAAATTAAACGGAACAAAAGAACGAAAATATGATGAAAGGCAGAGGAAATTAATAGGTAAAAAATAGAAAACAAAATAAGAAATGAAAGGGGTGGAAAGGAAAAGTAAAGCAATAGAGAAACAAAAGGAAAAGCGGAAACGGAATGGAATGGAATGGGAAAAGAAAAAGAAAAGCAAGGATAAGAGGAAATGGAATGGATGCAGGAAGAAAACAAAAGAAAGAGGGAAGTAAATGAGGAAAAGAGGAAATGGAGAGGTACAGGAAGGTACACAGAACAGTGAAATGAAAGGAAATGAAATTAATATGGAAATGGGAAGGAAACAAAAGGAAGGGAAATGTGAAAGAAAATAGAGTGAATAGAAAGAAAAGGTCAAAATAATAAGGAAAGAAAACAGACGGAACAGGAAAAAGGAGAAGGAAAAGGCAAACGAAAATGAAAAGGGAAAGTAATGCATAGCGAATGAATGAGGAATAAAAAGAAAAGGGAAAGAAATTGAATAAGAACCAGAAAGGAATACAGAGGGAAATGAAATTAAAATAAAGCGGATAGAAATTTGAAAGAGGAGGTGGAGGAGGAGGAAAGCGAAAATAATGTAAAAGAAAGTAAACAAAGACGGAATGAGAAAAGGTAAAGAAAGGGACACAAGAACAAAGGAAAGATTTTCCATTAGTTTCTATTAGAACATGTTCGCCCCAACCGTAGATTTGTTATTTAGTGGTTCATTTATATGAGAGAAACTGAGCTGAAGGAAATGCTTGCCGACTCCACTTCAGATCGATGAAACTTTAATGTTTCTTGACCTGCCCTGATGGAATATAAAATAAAGAGAGTGAAATAAAAGAGAAAAAAAGAAAAAGAGCAAAAAGCAAGCGGGGATAAGATGTTCAGTCCCTGGAGGTCTTGATCCTCTCCAGTCTTGTTTTACTAGAACAGAATGAGGTTGAGAAACATTGTGGAAACAGCTCAAAGTGGGCAGCCTGGGAAAGACCCCCAAAGCCAGGCCAAATTAATAATAAATTATACAGTAGGTTTTCACACACTGACTTGTACTCTGTAACTCCACAACACAGATGAAGATACAGTACTTAGAAATTAATGAACACGTATAATTAAAGCATACAAGTGCATGTATAATTTCACAGCAGGCGATTTTCCTCCAGGCTAATTTAAATACACTGAACAGCTCTATTATCAATAACAGCTAAAGGTCTCGGGATACTTGAAGTTCTCAGAACAACTCATATCTTATTTGGACTAATTCGTTGATTTCTTAAAAGGGCGATGAGGTAGAAGTTGAAGTGAACGTTCATTCTCACCTGATTTTTGTAATTGAGTTTTGGGCACGGCCGACCTCCATTGAAAGGCTTCTCTCGCAGCCACTGAGAGCGAACCTTTACGCCTCCACCACAAGAGGCGCTGCAGTCGGCCCAGTTCGACCACTCGCTCAGCTTACAGTCTGTAGAACAGGCTACATGACACGATTCCTCTTCTAATCCTGTAACAGCACACACAGTACACGGACTAAAGGATAATACTAAAAAGTCGAACTGAAATCTCTTCTAACCATATAAATCTTTACCATCACTTCATTTAACAGATCCTTGCTGAATAAAAGCTGAATTTATTTTAAAATCCTTTTACTGACCCCAAACTTTGAATAGTAGTGTATATTGTAACAAAAAGAATGTTCTTTTTAACTTTTAATTTATTAAAGAATGCTAAAAAAGTATCACAGGTCCTAAGAAATATTAAGCAGCACAACTTTTTCCGACACTGATTATAAATCAGCATATTAAAATGATTTTCAAGGATCACGTGATACTGAAGACTGGAGTAACGATGTTGAAAATGCAGTTTTGCTTTACAGGAATTAATATTAAATATATTAAATACACACAGTATATATATATATATATATATATATATATATATATATATATATATATATATATACTTTATTTTATATTTTTGAAAGAGTGCATCACCAGGGCTGCTGCAGAGGGCTGGCTCCACCAATCGTCCCATGTGATCCAGACAGGCAAGAGCTCTGAAACGCTTTCCATGCCCACACTCGCTGTTCTTCCTCTGAGCTCGCCAGCCCTGGACTGCCTTTTGGCTTTGGTGGAAAACTCCTTGGATGAAAGGATGGCCAGCAATGTTCTTTGCTGGTGAGAGCAAACAAGGAGACCAGGGACCCTGAGGTTTGGTTTGATATTCAGAACAAGGACAGGCTTCTTTCTCCAGCAGAGGAAACGTCTCCTCCTGTTGGCATCTCCAGCGCTTCTTACTCCGACCTGAGATTTTAAGTGGAAGAGAATCTGGGAAGGTGTGTGTGCTTTCGGAAAACATTTTGATAATCAGCATGGTTTATGGTTGAGCATGTTACCTATCAGAGATCGGGAACGAGTGCGCCAACTTCCACAGCCTTGACACTGGCTGAATCTGCTCCAGGACGTGAAGCTACATTCATCCCTGCAAGGCACACGACATTCCCTCACCGGGACGGGCATCAGCCCAGCCCACCTCACACAGTCTGTCATATCTGCTGGAGAATCGTCCGCACCAACACACGTTACCTCTGAAAACATGATGGAGAGGGAAAAGACGCTTCAGTGACAATGCTCTAAGTGGAACACCATTTTTGGACGCTTTTGACAGATTGTCATTTTTCGTGAATTATTCCTTAAATATGTTAGCACAGCAGTGCGCAAAACACAATGAAATCTCTACAACATGCGTATAAAATGTAAAATGTTTCCGTTGAGTTAGAGGTGTAACGATTTGCATATTGTGCATCGTACGATTCATGGTCCTTTTCCAAATCGTAGTGATCATCCCTATCCCCTTGTTAGTGGAGACTTGAGTGAGCAGAGCACGTGCGTGTCACTATTTAGTCGTTTTGAACGCACTTGTCAAAGGAGCGAAGTAATTTCCTCATTACCTTCAGCTGGGATGTTCCCGTGACAACGAACGCAGCACGATGTTCGTCAGCAGATGCCTGCGCTTTAATGTCATCTATGTCCTTTTATTGTTATTAGCGTAACTGTTTTTAAAATATGCTAATATATAAAAACTAATATGTATAAAACAAGTTGCGACTTGTTTTTGTTTTGCTGCCGCTTGTCTTGAGACTTATTTCCATTGTGTTGAGGGGATTTTGTCAAGTTGCGCACCAATGGGCCCCCAAGTAAAGTAAAATTATATTTTGGAGCCTGCTGTAACATACTGAGCTTCATTCGTTCTCAATGATGAGCAGAATAAACGAGTGCAAAAAAACGTTCATATAACCGGCCTTATGTAAATTGTTCCACTCAATAATTTAAGGAAGAATGGTTTTACAAACAATTTACATAGATAATCATTCTGCTCATGTTTCTTAAATGAAGTCCGCTAAGCGTTTGTTTGCTGAGAAATACTCTTCTCACTTTCCAAAACTGACAGACAGAGTTTGGTCCCATACAAACCGCACATTGAAAGGATCCCTACTGTGTCTTGATAGGCCAGAACCTTTAAATTTACATGAAGCACCAGTAGGGTGTTTTAAAAAGGTGCCCGGGGACGGAGATGTCAGATGTCACACCGCGCTGTGTGTCCTCTCTGACATTCTGACAACGTTTTATAAGACGGGAGAATATGGGGAAAATCGCAAGGAAAAATAACCCTTCAGGCAGCCAAGAAGTCCCTCTGAATCTCTCAGATAAGTTATCGTCCTACAGTAACCCCGGTTTTGCAGAACTTTCCTAATAAAACTTTAAATCATACAGAGATCCTAATCTGTCACTTACCTCTTGTCTCTAGGCCAATACCACATGCCTCTGCGGGCCCACCCACAGCCTGCCTCACCCTGAATCAGGTACCAGAATGCACTGATGCCAGCGGTGGGTCTGCCATCTGCCAGGAAACATCAGCGCACAGAAAACATGTTGCGGTGTCTGGCTTACATCCAGTGATACCTTATGAACATTTTGTATCTTATTGGCACATCTAGTAGGGATACACATTACCACGTCTAACACCACATGTTTGATTACATTTGGGTATTTAAAAGACAGGTTCTTAAAACGCTAGAGTACTTTATAAAACTTTCCTAATTTTTAAGAACAAATGAGAAAAATGATATTTAAAGTTCAGTTTTATGTACACAGTTCGGATTTTTCATGACAACGAATCACTAATGAGCTACTGATGATGATATTATGTCATTTTCAAATTGATTATAATTTATTTGATACGTTAGTACAGCAGCTTTGTTATACGCTATTAATTGAAATGTATGTTTTTATTAAGGTGAAAGTGATTAAGGTGAAATTATAGCATTATAAAATATTTCTATTTCAAATAAAATTAATATTTTAAAATATAGTAAAATAAAAATCTGTTATAATAATATTTGAAAATACTATAGTTTTTACTGTATTTTGAAAAAATAAATGCTGCAATGCTGTGCAATGCCTAAGAGACTTTCTTTTTTTTTTTTTTTAGTTACCAAAACCAAATTTTTGCGTAGCAACCAATGAATTTTGAAACTACAAATTTCATTTGATATTTGTTGTAAATGACTTGACTGCTAGCTAACTTGTTGGGCCTTCTTCAGGATTATTCAACTTTTTTTGCCATTTATCACCAACATTTCAATTATGAAACCACTTCTTTCTTTACCTGTACGTTGGGCAGAGAGGAGGTGGATCGCATTCTCTCCTCATAAAGAGTATCGGGGCACTCTTGACCTCCATTAGCAGGTCTCTGGATTATGATCCTGTGACGGGACTGGGTTGGTGCGGTAGCATTTACTAGAAAATCAAAGAAATCCACAGTACTGAGAGTTTAAACTGGTCAAGTTGGTTAGTCTGGTTAGGACTATGTTTACCTGATAAACAGGAAGTGGTACAGGCGCTCCATTCACTAAAAGGTGTGACAACGCAGTCAGTTTTGCAAGGTAAAGGACAAGACCGTGGTCGAGTCAGGACGGAGGATTCTGGACACCTAAAGTATATTCCAGGATGAGACTATCTGTATGGTGACCGAATTTAGGATGGACGATTTTGAGGTTCCTTACCGTTTTGGCAGAACATGTCCGTTCCCGCTCTCCTGCACGTGACTTGGCGAATCTCTACTCCTGTTCCGCAGGTGGCATCATTCTCCATCTGTGGAGTTGTGCTGTTACCTTCGCTCTCGTCTGTGATGGTGTTTGGCACACAGGGATCCCAAGGTGAAGTATCCCAATAGTATACTGTGCATGAGTGTGTGCCACAGGGTCTCCATTGCTCCAGCTCAGGGGCCGGAGGACATGGCTTTCCAGCTATAACAAAAAAAAAGTAGTTTTAAATCCCAAATCTGTCGACACCAACAACTACGGTGTAATTATTTATAGCCTCAACAAATCTACTGTACTCTAAAAACTCTACACATTGATTTAATGTGGCATCATAGAATCATTTATTAGACATCCACTATAGTATTATACTGTATATACATATCAATCATTAGCTGTGCATAATATCACACTAGTTTGGAGGTCAGTAAGATGTTTTAAGTATTACCTTTATTCAGCAAGAACATTCAGTTACTCAGGAGTGATACAAATACTGTTTCTTTCAACGTTCTATTCTTTAAAGGATTCAGAAAAAAATTGTGTGCATATAAGAATGATTTCTGAAGGATCATGTAACAACAAAGACTGAGTAATGAATGCTAAAAATTGTGGAATAAATTAATGTAAAATGTAAAAATATAAAATGTCTGTTGCAGTTGTAATATAATCACATATATCCTTTGTTTTGATCAATTAATGCAGCCTTGCTGAGCTCAAGATTTTCTTTGAAAAATATATATATTACAAAAATCTATACATACACACACCCATCCATCGCGTATTTAAAGCGCTCCTATTATGGATTTTTGAAATTTACTTTTCATGCAGTATGTGGCGTTGTATGAAAAGACATTTTTGCACTGTTTATAAAGTTATCGCCTCTCAAAAGAAAGAGTTGACTCAAATCATTGAAACAAGTCGTTTTTTTAAATGAATCCCAAGCCGTTACAAGTTGAAACTTGTTGGTCTTTTCGCTTTGGTCTGAATGAAAATGCTAATTCATTCTTTGCCACTAGGTGCCGCTTTTGGAGCGGTAAAATATAGCTGTTTCCCGTTAATGCTGTACAAAAAGCAGCACTGCACACATGAACGTAGCTTTGTAACAAAATGGAAAGCTAATTGTTTGAGCAAATAAAAATAAATGCATATTATAAGAGAATAAAAGTGTTTTTGACCATGCATGCATGTTAACCTGTTGTTAGCGACACACAAAACCTGTGAACCTCTCATTACCCATAATAGGAGCGCTTTAGGGATGAAGGGCCATATGTTTGAGGGTCAAACAAAGGATATGTCCCGGTGAATTTGTCATAAAGACAGTATCTATAATTCCCTTTCAGTCGGTCACTCCGAGTCACGTCGGATGACCGGCGAATTGGGATCTCGCCGAGAGACCAATCTACTTCGAGTGTATCTAAACAAGCCAATTGAAGATTGGCATGCGCTAATCGCATCCAGCTGCCGCTGATCACAGCGCGTGTATAAATAAGCAGCGGGTGCAGCGCATATTCAGGTTTTCGCTTGGAGCCGAAGCGGACTGTTCCGCTCCAAAGATTTGCGATCTACGAGTGTTGGAGTACGGCGTTTCAGCGGAGGTCGTTTTCCTGCGTCGAGTGGATTGCCACAATCAGGCTGCACTACCCCCCTGTTTGTGTGCAAAACGGCTATCCCCTGTTGCCGCAGCACTAAAGAGCATTCGCGGGTGCGTCTTTTTAAAGACGACGTTACGCCTGGCAAACTCGACGCGTCTTGGAAGACAGCGTGGTCTTGCTTCAGACTACGTACACCCGTGTGTTTCTGGATCGCGGTTGTTACCTGGTGTTAGGTGATGGTCACAATCGTTGCCTCGCGTGCCTGGGCTTAGCACGCTGAGGTGGCGGTTGTGGATGAATCATTTCCTCGCGGGGAGATGGTCATCTCGGAGTGATGGGCGGGCTCTGTCGCCTTGAAAAAAGGAGGCGGAGCTTGTGTTTGCTCGACTTGGTTCTCATTCTGGCTGCAGACAGGTGGGCTCCATTTCGTTGTGACACAAAGCTTAAACTCTGCAACCAGTGGAGCTGCAAAGGGGCAGTCTGGACCCTCACGTGGGGTATCAGCTGTACCCTCTTGGCTCCCCTGATGATCAGAAGTCAATCGCTGCATCGGAAGGTGAGCCAGACATTTCTGGAAGTGAAGATCCGGTTGCTCTGCGTCTACCAGGCGTTGAATGTACTGGATACAGATCTAGAAATGGTGGCTATGCTTGCCCAGGCCGTCGAGGTGATCGGGATCAAGTGGAAACCTCCACTGCTTCCCGGCCCTCGAGGCTGGGCGATTGGTATTTAAGGGTGGCTTGCGCTGGTTCTCAGGGCCCCACCCTGGTACCTTTCTTCCCGGAAGTGCATGAGGAGCTTACTGGGATGTGGAAAGCACCTTTCACTGCCAGAAACTGCCCCAGTGGCTCCTCCTCCTTCACCACCCTTGACAGTGGCACAGCCAGGAGTTACGGTGATCGCCCCAGTGGAGCGGTCAGTTGGGATGCAGCTGTGTCCCAATGCCGTTTCCGCTTAGTGCGGTGATCCTGTGCTCCCCCTCCGGGCCTGCAGGTACTCGTCGGCTCTGAGCGGCAGTGCCTTGTGCGGCCTGTGGACAAGCTGCGCCTGCAGTACACGCTTTGGCGTTGTTGCAGGTTCATCAGGCCAAGGCACTGAAGGATCTGCACAGGGGTGGTCATGACCTGGAAGTTCTGAAAGAACTCTGTATCGTGATGGACCTCGCGCGCCACGGCGAGCGGCGAAAGGTCACAACGCGTCTCTGGGTTGTCACGATGGCCACTACGGTGGTCCAGAAACGCCATCTGTGGCTGTGTCTGGTCGACATGCGTGAGGTAGACAAGACACGTTCCTTGAATGCCCCATGTCCCAGACCGGCCACTTCGGCGACGCAGTGGAGAACTTTGCCCAGCAGTTCTCCGCTGCCCAGAAGCAGACTGAGGTAAGAAACATCCTGCCTCGGCGTGCAGCTGCTGCCTTCACCCAGCCCGACGGCCCACCTCAGCCAGCTCGTCGCCGAGGGTGCCCCCTGCTGCCGCCACCGCCCCCGTGCAGTCAACGCAGCAGCCCCCATCTAGGCAGCACCGTGGAGCTGGCAGCAGGGCAGCCACCCAGCCTGTCCAGGCTCCTGCCAAACCTGGAGGAAAGCGCAGGTGCAAGAGGCCCTCAGATCCGGGGATGGAGGAGCTGCTCTGCCGGGCAGAGAATGTTGCCGCTACCTAAAACCTCGACAAGGGCGGTTTCCTCTGTCTCTGGGTCCCCAGGAGAGCGAGGAGTTGAGCGGGCCAGTTCCGCGCCACTCACGCTCTCCTTGGGCTAATATGCAGCAGTGGGAAGACTGGGAGGACGAACCAACAGCCTACCCGCCTCACTTCTGCGGGGGATGCAGGTAAGAGTTGCACACACTCAGACCCGCTCCGGACCGGCCACGAGGCGCCGGGCCGGGTCCTGCACTCCCCTCGCTGCCCCATCGCCTGCACGTCGGTGGTTCCGCTCGAGCCGCTAGTTCGGTCTCTGGATGCCTGGTTGAATCTTCCCAGGCTATCCGGTGGCTCCTGCGAACCCTTCGACTTGGCTATATGATTCAGTTCATCCGGCGTCCCCCAAGTTCAGTGGGATCCGCTATATGTCAGTGAACAATGCGTGTGCCCCTGTCTTGTGGGCGGAGATTGCTGTCCTTCTAGTGAAGGCACGATAAAGCCGCTTCCTCCAGCCGATGAGGTCGGGCTTACAGCCCATACTTCATAGTGCCCAAGAAAGGCGTGGGTTATGACCAATCTTGGATCTGTGAGTCCTGAATCGAGCACTCCCTTCAGGATGTTGACACAGAAACGCCTATTCAGTGCGTCCGTCCCAGGATTGGTTGCAGCGATCGACCTGAAGGACACGTACTTTCGTGTGTCGATTCTTCCATGCCACAGGCCATTCCTGAGGTTGGCGTTCGAAGGTCGAGCATATCAGTACAAGTCCTACCCTTCGGGCTCTCCCTGTCGCCACGCGTCTTCATGCAAGTCGCGGAAGCAGCCCTGCTCCACTGAGAGAGTAAGGCGTTCGCATTCTCAACCAACTGGATGACTGGCTCAGTCCGGGCTCAGTTGTGCGAACACAGGGATCTGGTGCTACAGCACCTCAGCCAGTTGGGGTTTCAGGTCAACCAGGAGAAGAGCAAACTCTGCCCAACGCAGAGGATCTCTTTTCTTGGGATGGAGCTGGATTCGATCGATCAGATGGCACACCTCACAGAGGAGCGTGCCAATTCGGTGTTGAACTGCTTCAATATGTTCAAGAGCAGGATGGCGGTCCCACTGAAATATTTTCAGAGGCTCCTGGGGCATATGGCAGCGCGGCCACAGTGATGCCGCTGGGACTAATCCATATGAGACCGCTTCAACATTGGCTACGATCGAGTCCCGAGGTGGGCGTGGCAAAGTGGCACTCACCGGGTTCAAATAACACCGGCCTGCCGCCAAACCTTCACCCGTGGTCAGACCTCTCGTTCCTTCGGCCGGAGTGCCCTGGAGAAGGTCTCCAGGTATGCTGTGGTTTCACGGATGCCTCCACCACCGGCTGAGGGGCCACGTTACAACGGGCATGCAGTGTCAGGGGTTTGGGCGGGCCCTCAACTGCAATGGCACATCAACTGCCTAAAGTTGCTGGCAGTACATCTCGCCTAGGCAGTCTCGAGAACTGCCTTCGAGGCCAGCATGTACTAGTCCGCACAGACAACATACTGACCGTTGCGTGCATCAACCAACAAGGTGGTCTACGCTCCGTCAGTATGTCGCAACTAGCCCACCACCTCCTCCCTCCTATGGAGTCGGAAGTTCTGAGGTCGCTTCTCGCCATTCACATTCCAGGAGTGTGCAACCAGGCAGCCGACGAGCTGTCGCGAAGCTGCACTACCCGGAGAATGGAGACTCCATCCCGGGCGGTTCAGCTGATTGGGAACGTTTCCGAGCCACTCAGGTAGACCTGTTTGCCTCTCCAGAGACTTCCCATTGCCCACTGGCACACAGCTGGCTGCGGGGCCTTTGCAAGTATGTATTTCCCCAGTGAGCCTTCTTGCACAGACACTGTGCAAGGTCAGGAGGACTAGGAGCAGGTCTTGCTAGTAGCACCCTACTGGTGAAGACTTGGTTCCCAGAACTTGTGCTCCTCGCGACAGCCCCTCCTTGGCCGATCCCTCTGAGGAAGGATCTTCTGACTCAGAGATGGGGCACTCTTGGCACCCGCGTCCAGACCTCTGGAAACTCCATGTCTGGTCCCTGGATGGGATGCGGAGGCTCTCCAGGTGACCTACCTCAAGAGGTAGTCGACACCATTTCTTCGGCTAGAGTGCCGTCCACGAGACAGGCCTATGCCTTGAAGTAGAGCCTGTTAAGTCGAGTGGTGTTCTTCTCAGGGTGAAGACCCTGAATTGCCCTATCAGTCGTGCTTATCTTCTTGCAGCAAGGGTTGGAGCGAAGGCTGTCTCCCTCCACCCTTAAAGTCTACGTGGCTGCAATCGCTGCAAATCATGACCCCATAGATGGGAGGTCTGTGGGTAAGCATGGCCGGATTATCAGGTTCCTGAGGGAAGCCAGGAGGTTGAATCCTCCACGGCTCCCAACAGTACCCTCTTGGGACCTGTCTGTAGTGCTGACAGCACTGCAGTAGGCTCCGTTGAACCCTTGCCAGCAGTTGTGCTAAAGTTCTTTTATCTATGAAGACATTGCTCCTGCTCGCATTGGCCTCCATCAAGAGGGTAGGGGACCTGCAGGCTTTTTCGGTCGACGATTGTGCCTACAGTTTGGGCTCGCGGATTCCCAGGTACCACTGAGGCCACGGCCCGGCTCGTGCCCAAGGTTCCCACTACCCCTTCAGAGACCAGGTGGTGAACCTTCAAGCGCTGCCCCTGGAGGAGGCAGACCCAGCCCTGACGTTGCTTGTCCCGTCCGAGCACTCCGATGCTACGTTGACCGGACACAAAGCTTCAGGACCTCAGTCCAGCTCTCGCTTTGTCACAGAGGCCGGCAGAAGGGGAGTGCCGCCTCCAAGCAGAGGATGGCTCACTGGATAGTGGGCGCCATTACCCTAGCATACCAAGCACAGGGTATGCCCTGCCCCCCCTTCAGGTTGCGGGCACACTCAGCAAGTGTTGCATCGTCCTGGGCGGTGGCTCGTGGCACCTCGCTGACAGATTGTAGAGCTGCGGGCTGGGCGACCCCCAACACGATTGCTAGATTCTATAGCCTACGTGTGGAACCGGTATCCTCCTGTGTTCTCACCTCAAACTGGTAGAAGCACTGAGAGGCCCGGTTTGGTCGGCTTGTTAACCGCTCCAGAGCGTCCATACAGTAGACCCTATCGAGCTCCTCCATTCCCCTCGGCAGCCAGATGTTGCGGAGCATCCGGCGCCAGGCCCTCTCGATGAATCCGTGAGAACCGGTGAGGCTGGGAGCCATGTAAAGTACCCCAAGAGGACTTTATGTGTGTATTTCCACGGCATAGCCTTAGAGCCCGTGTTTCCCGGCAGACCTTCTGCCCGTCTAAGAGGGTTCAATCACCTCCAATTTTCCATATGCAAACTGAAATACTGTCCATATGCGTATTCGTTCCGAGACCTCCTACGGGAAGGCTGGACTTCCGCACGTCCCTGTTCACTAGAGCGTGGGGCGTTTCCCAATGTTCCAGTCTTACGAATGGGTAGTGTTACAAAAGTAGCTGGCTTCTTGTGGTTGAGCCCGGCCTCGCCGATAGACTGAGGGGCTTGTGGGCTCCCACAGGACACTGGAAGAGGCAGCGTCCATGGCGCTTTGGTAGGGATCCCACCGTCGGTCATCCGACGTGACTCGGAGTGACCGACTGAAAGGGAACGTCTCGGTTACGTATGTAACCCTCGTTCCCTGAAGAAGGGAACGGAGACGTCACGCCCGCCGCCACGGTGCTGCACCTCTGCTGAAGGGGCGGGTCACTAGCTCGGCTCCTCAGCGAAAACCTGAATATGCGCTGCACCCGCTGCTTATTTATACACGCGCTGTGATCAGCGGCAGCTGGATGCGATTAGCGCATGCCAATCTTCAATTGGCTTGTTTAGATACACTCGAAGTAGATTGGTCTCTCGGCGAGATCCCAATTGTCGTCGGTCATCCGACGTGGCGTCTCCGTTCCTTCTTCAGGGAACGAGGGTTATATACGTAACCGAGACGTTCATTGGAAAGAGCTGCACCAACATGAAAGAAGGGGATGACAGGACGAGATTAATAGAATATCATTTTAAAACGGTGATTAGAGATTTGTACTCGGGGTAAATCAGAGTACAGTTTAAAAAGAGGCATTTGAATAATTAAATGGAATGAGCCACAAAGAAGAGCTTTAATAAAGCCTGCTGCTGTACTCAGTTCTTCTGCAACTGCCGGAAACGTTACATTTCTAACACGTTTTTATAATTTGGGCTTTGTGTATTCATGATTTGTCCTCATTGTGTGTTGTAATAATTACAATATAACTTTACAATAACCATATCATCACAATGAAAATATGACTCAACTTGCGCTCCAATCATTTGGCCCGGCATCCTAAGTACGCTGCACAAACTGAATACTCGTGAACCAAATGTTCAATCTGAACTCACACTTTCCAGGAAGAGCCAGAATAAGACGCGAGCGAGTTTGTTTTCCCTCTTGGTGCTTACTGGAGCAGGACTGGGAACAGGAAGTCCAGGGGCTCCAGTGTCCCAGGACACAGTCCCCAGGACAGGGCATCTCACATGCCTGCAGGACCGGAGGAGGATCTTCTGAACACCCGTCATTAGGGACCGGCTCACCTATAATACAAAGATGAAGGCAGACATTTCTGTTAAATGCAACAAAACGCCCTTGTTTTAAGTTTTTTTAATTATATCAACATACTGTATAATGTTTATATTTTTACAGTTTCCTTTTTTGAACAACACTTATTCTTTCCCAATAAACAAGTACATTTAATTAACATCTTCGAATACAACCAAAGGAAATGTGTTTTTTCTTTGTTTTTGTTTTTTTAAAAATATGCAATTAAATTTACTGCCAAGTAACAAAATTAGAACATTGAAATAATGATCATGGCTTGCTGTAAGTACTGGAGAATCTCGGTTTACTGTTATCTTGCACCTAACAATCACTTTTCTTTAATTAAAATAGAATAATATGCAAATAAGATGCTGAATAGCACTATGATTGCTCTATTCTGTTCTCAAAGACCATGATTTTTAATTACCAGACAGCTTGAAAATAATTATCTGATAATTAATGGTGCGGTAAAACATTAGCGCTAAACTTCACTATGAAAAATACTCTGAAGTCCTAACTGCTTCATTGCCAAATAAATAAACAAATAAATAAATATAAAGAAGGAAAGAAAGATTTTAGTGGCAATTTCTGATTATGTTTTAACATTAATCTTACTATATGTTGTTAGTTTCAAGAAAAAACAAAACAGCCAAGATATATACTTAAATGAGTTTTAATACATTTTAGTAGGCTCAGCTTTTTTTGTAATGAGCATAATTTAACCAAACATTAACTAAACATTATTAACTTATAACTGAGGAAAGATCAACTCCCATATACAAAACGATCTCACAGATCTTTTTATTCGTGAGATTGGAAAGAACAATAGACACATACGGAATCAACTAGTATACCATGCTCTTCAGGTTGTTTGTGAGATAAAAGAACAAAGATAAAAGGCGAGTAATAAACCTAACTGGTCTGGACAGACTCTCCTCTGAGAATCAGATATTGAGCCGCAATAGTTCATTTCTTCATTACATCTCAGATGCAGGAAGGGCAACGTTTCACCAATTGATGTTAGGCCTTAAAAATCAATCTCTCTGAATTGTATTCGTTGCCTAAGATATAAATGAACAAACTGAGCTTTTTTTTTTTTAAAGAGACTGTCTCGTCTGAAGATGCACAGCTCTTAATATGTATTTTTATGACCCCTGTAATCACCACTTTCCTGTTGCGTTATAAGGGTTTATTTCATTTTCTTTTCACATGGCAGACAGGAGATTTTTCACCTATTTGTACTGTTAGAAGAAGCAATTTCCCAGAGTGATTATCTACCTAGAGCCTTAAAAAGTGCATTATAGTGCGCCAGAACTGCAGGACTGCTGATAGACAGCAGAATTCAATAGCGTGCTACTTCATAAACATCGAACTTGCAGTCAGATCACAGAAACTGGAGTGATAAGTTTAGCAAATGAAGCTATGAACCATGTCTGGCCATTGCAAAAACTCTTACACTTTGTGCTCTTTCCAATAAGCAATTTCCTATAACAGCAAATGCATAGTAATGTGATCAAAACTAGCACCATAGTAACTGTGTATATATACATATATACATACAGAATTGTACTTTATCACCATGGCAGTACAGAAAACACCAACTAAATTTTCATCAGAAAATGTAAAAATCAAGTTTATGGTTTACATAAACTTTAACCAAGTATAAAGTGATTACAACTCAAATCTCCAGCAAGAATACATTATCACATTAAACCAGCTGCAGTTCAGCTGTAATGGCTTTGGCATTTCAGCTTCACTTTGCGTTTTGTAGAACATTCCAAGTGCATGCTGGGAGGATGACGCTGTAAGGTTTAATGCAGATACAGTATGTGCGAGTCGGATGTAAAATTTCCAGCTCCAACGCATCCAGTCATGCCCGATGACTGCCTATACAGACGGACATGTTTCACATACAGTTGTAAACCCCTTAAGACCACTTATATGCTTACTACTGATGGACAACACACATGCTTGCGCTTGACGTGGATGAGTGACATTACAAAGAAAGACCTTAGAGAACACCTAAGGCTCTTTGGCTGTTGTGTGTCAAAACTGCATCTCAAACTCATCTCAGTGAGAAGCGCAGAGGACGGATAAGAAATACGCCACGTACCCTCTGGGAGGAGAGGAGATTAAAAGATAGCTGATCATTTGCTTATGGGAGTAAAAATAACTAATCGCCGAAGAGTTTGAGGATGGGGATAAAAGAAGGTTGAAAGTAATTAGAGAGATGAAGGTGAAGAATGATGGGATTGAGAAAGATAATTAAAGGGATAGTTCACAAAATGCAAATGGTATCCTCATTTAAAGGAACAGTTCACAAAAAAAAAAAAAAATCCTAATTTTGTATTTCATCATTTACTTACCCTCGAGTAGTTCCAAATTTTTATGTATTTCTTTGGAAGGAAAATATTGTATAGAAATGGTGACCCAAAACAGCCTGATTAACTTTCTGCAGAAAATCTTTCTTTGTGTTGGGCACCCTCACACCACTTGAGGTTATACTACTCGAAATTATGACAGAATTTTCATTTTTAAATGAACTATTCCTTTAATCACCTTCATGCATGTTTTTAGAATAATACCTTTGGAGATTTTTTTTTTTTTTTTTGCCAAACGTTTGGGGTCAGTAAGATTTTGAAATGTTTTTAAAATAAGGCTACATATTTACCTGATGAAAAAACAAAGCAAAAACAGCTATATTGTGAAATTACAGCACAATTTAAAATACATGTTTTTGTTTTTTAATATATTTTAAAATGTTATTTATTCCTGTGACGGCTAAGCTGAATTTTCAGCATCGTTACTCCAGTCTTCAGTGTCACGTGATCATTCTATCGGAAATCATTCTAATATGCTGATTTGCTGCTTGAGAAACAGCTAGCTCAAGTAAACAGCTTTTCAATATTATTTAATGAATAGACAGTTTAAAATAACAGTTTATTTGAAAAAAACACAGTATCATTATAAATGTGTTTACTGATACTTTGAACAATATAATGGTTCCTTGCTGAGTAACAGCAAAAAATGATAACAACAAAAAATTTAATTGGCACCAAAACTCAAACTGGAAGTGTAGGATTAGGGATGTTAGGCTCCAAAAATGACAACAAACACTATGAAATTACAGTCCACCATGATTTGTCTTACTATATTCTTCTGAAGCCATGAAATAGTTGTGATACTTCCTAAAAAACGTTCCTAAAAATTCTCAAGACGCCAGAACTGATGTCAGTTACATCAAGCATCATCGGTCTTTTTATAATCAGTCAGGTCATTAATTTGTTTGTTGGTAAAAAGGCAATGGGCAAAATGGCAAAAGGGCTTACAACATTAGACAACAGGTTAAAATAAAATACAGGTATAACATTAAATATTTGAATAACTGAAAATATACAAATGGACTGCATGATACTGTTAGTTTGCTTTTTATTTTCTCTGTACAGAAAAGAGCACATCTGACATTCTGCAAAATAAGTCCTCTTCTGTTCCATGAACAAAAGTAAGTCTTCAGGTATGTAACTACATGAAGGCAAGACTGACTTTTCAGTTTTGGGTCAACTACTCCAGTAAAAATAGAAAGAAAAAGGAAACAATGAGCTGCATATATATACCTGTGGCAGACAAACACTCCAGACTCTGTTCTTGGAATCCTGGGCCACACGACCCATTTTGAGGAACACAGGGTCCCTGTGACGTCACTCTCCACTTGAAGCAGACGGGGTCATCGCAGGTCATCGCTTCGCTGACGTGAGGGCAACTGTCGGATTCCGCCCATGACTCCTTAATTACAGAACGAGTTCTCACCCTGAAACCTGCAAGTGAGGTGAACGCAGGCAAAATAACAGCGATGACTCAAACAGTAAACCTGCTCGATGCCAACGTTTTTGCAGATATTGTTCCCACACTCTGGCAAAATAAACAGTGCAGCAGTCGAATATCTTGGCCAGATATATATGCACAGGAAAGGAGAGAAGAAATAGAAAACGGAATATGCAGAAAAAGGCGTTTATGGCGAGTCTAAATGCAGGAATGCAGCTGACCTGAGTGGGCGGCACCACAGCTTAGGGTCAGATATAAGTTACACCTGGTATTCACACATGATTTACATTACTGAGAGGAGAAACCATGGACAGGGGGTGGGAATAAATGTGTGCGATTTAGCTTTGGATGTGTGCGATCTGGTTTGATGGGATGTTTTCGTCTCTCACCTCTTCTCCCTTGAAGTTCCAAACAGTTGTCATGGAGACAGGGTCCCCAGGGTGACCAAGGCGTGAGGGGACAATGTTTCTGACAGGGAATGAAGCAAGACTCAGCCAATAGCGGTAAAGGCCCGGTGCACAAGTTTCTGCCAACAGGCCGATTCACTAATAAGAAAAAAAACGGAGAGATTTACCATAAAAAGTGGTATATTTTTATCAGCTATATGAAATGCATCAAACACAAAAATAAATGTAATTCAAATCCATCTGTGTGTGGCCGCAGATTACCATTTAAATCAAAAACCAGAAATATAGAGGAAACTAAATCTCCCCCTTAGCGTTCTGCCCTGAGATTTAACAGCCTATGAAGGATTAAGTAAAAGGAAAGCAATCTACAAAATCTTTTTTTAAACATTGTTTATGCCAACAATGTTTTAAAAAAAAGACTCTTATTTGTGTTAATCACATTTGCTTATTGTAACGCGAGATGGACATATTATTAGTGCTCTGATCCAAAACCAAAAAGTGTTCAAAAGCATCATCTTCACTCAAATGGAATCTTATAAATGACTTGGATCACGCTTCATAGGCTGCAAATTTAGACTCTTCTTGTTGCTAAGGTAACGACACAATACCCTAATAAGCATAAAACGATATAATGCACACAATTACTAGGTGAAATTTTGCCGTTAGTTTAAAATCTTTTTATTAATACATTATTGTTGATAATGATGCGTAAGTCTGAACAACTAAAACTGCGACTGAAATTGTAAAACAGGTTTAGTGTCTGTAAGATTCTTTAATGTTCATTAAGGCTGCATTTGTTTAAACAAATAGAGCAAAGCAGCAATATTGTTAAATATTATTAAAATTTAAAATAACTGTATATTAACTGTGTCAATATGGATAACATTTTAATTAATTCATATGATGCAAAGCTAAATTTTCAGCATTGTTACTCCGGTTATCAGTGTCATACGATCCTTTAAAATATATATATACTGATTTACTGCTCAAGAGAAGAAAATTTGTGGATGATCAATGCAATACTTAATTTTTCTGTGAAATCTTTAGCTGATAGGGATGTTGTCAAGACCACGGTATACTGATTTTCACCAAGTCCTGAATGACTCACATAAATGACTCATACTCACATAAAACGATTTCAAATAATAATGCGATACTACCATTGTGCAAAAACATGTAACATTGTGTAAAATATTAACCAAAAACATATTTCTGTTAATGATCCACAGTTGACTCTAAAAACTGAGTTCTTACTATGGGATGATACTTTGTTGTCATGGATTCTGACACAATATCCCTCTCGGGTCCGGATGCCACGTCCACACAGGATGCTGGTGTTGTTATGGCGATGGTCCTGCTGACTCAACAGTGGGGTCACCTGGCATGGTTTCCAGTTGGTCACCCTCCACTCATACCTGTATTTCCAGCCAATTAAAATACATTAAAATACATAAAATACACTTGAAGACAAACTAAAGAGTCATCGATTCAGTCTTTTCAAAGTCACAATAAAACTGAAATAGCAACATATCTTTCTTCTATATTATTTCCAAGCTAAACAATTATCAAAAAATGAAAAAAAAAACTGTATAGTAAGATATGATTTAAAGTTATGTGGTCATTTTTAAAGAAACTGCACGGTGGGATAATTGCCTATGTGCATTTTTGGTAAATTTTATTTTCAAGTTGAATTTAAAAACTATCATTTAAAAATGATTTTGCCAAAGCTATCTCTTCACCTTGGGCACAGTGGCAGAGTGTCTTCCAAAACATTACAGTTAGCTTTTTCCTTCAGGGCGGGGCATGGCTCTCCTCCACCAATGGCTGCTCTTTCCAGGCTGCGGCTCCTGATTTTGAAGCCAGGCGATTGATCAGACGTCCGACATGTCTTTGAACACGGACTCCACCGTGACCAATCAGACACTTTGCAGTGTCTGGGCATCACGCATGAGCGAAAGTTCACCGGGCTGTTATCGTGGTCGCAAAGGCTGGGGGTGAGAAGAAAATTTACAGTGTCATCTTTTTTACCGCATTTTTATGACACTGTAAAATGAAGAATTGTACCGCTGTAAAAAGATGATTGATAGTTTGTGGCGCTCTGCTGCTATTTTCTAGGTTAACTGGTTGGCTGAACTGTCCTCTTTGCATCTTTGATTAAAAAAACAAAACAAAAAACAAACTGATTACAATTCAAAAAATTACATCAGCAGTTACTGTTTAGTTACTTTCAAAGGATTTTCATGTTTATGTATTGCCTTGTATTAAAAAGAGGCTTCATCTGCCTGTTCTGAAGCTGCTGGCATGCATTTAGCCTCTGGCTAGTATGACAAAAAAGGTAGCAACATAAACAGAACATTTTTCAAGCTGTCTCTCGAACTCTCCAAGGCTTTATCGTTGCTGCTGATTCTCACTGAATATATTGGCATAGAAAACAAGCGAAAGCAAACTATGAAATCCTGCGAGAGAGAGATGGGTGTTCCGTGGGTGTTCAATTTATTCAGAAGTTTAGTCTGGCTTAATACGAATGCGAAAAAGTTTGCAAACCGCAATGGGAATCGTATAATCTGAAGACATAAAATGATGTTAATTTATTATGCAGACAAATAAAGACCGGCATTAGCATCTTATTGTTGGTAACACTATTGATGCTACTGCATAGACAACAAAACAGCGCTTGCAAAATATTGATTGCGAGTGTGCTTGTTTTAGAGTTGAACTGACACTGAATAAACATTAGTGGATTAGTTAAATAGGGGACCGCCAAGTGCTAATCTTCAATATACTATTAAAAAGGTATTAGTCATGAAATAGAAAGCAAAGAATTTGATTAAATAATATTACAGTATTTCACTGGGATAATGAGTTTGATACGCTAAAAAACACTTAAAATGTTCACATAGTGATGGGAATTAAAACTCATCCCACTCAGGTGCGATATTTAAATACAGATTTATATGGACATTTTTAAACCTTGAAGGGCACCTATTATGCAAAAATCACTTTTGTTGTTTGAACATAAATGCACTGGCAGTGTGTGAACACAACCACCCTTTAATAATACATATCCACCTGCTGCTTTATTTAATCCCGTAAATCATAAGCAGTATCTCAAAACAAGTGTGTGATGTCACATTTACAAGCCCCATCCGACTGCTGAAAACAGTGCTGCATTGGCGAGAGACACCTCCCTTACTACTATGGCTTTAAAACGCATGATTTATATGTGACAGGCATTATAAATCAAAAGTATCAGAAGATACTTTCCAGGAGAGTATCAGAGGTAGGAGCTGTGAAGAGTGGTTGCCGTGTTTTCACAGCAAAACCCACTCAATTGCTACTCAAAACTCGCCCAATCCCGCTCCGAGTGGGGTCCCGGGGGGGGTTGAAATTCACACTTCAGGGGATTAATATCATGCTATTGGGGTCGCTTTAACCTGCAGACACTAAAAAGGCAACAGTGTTAAAGTAGCCCAATTCTGTGGAAAAACCAAGGACTTGGCAACACTGCTGTAAGGCACAGTCCAATTCTGAAAAAGCGGACTGGGACCAGCAGCTCATTTGCATTTAAAGAGACATGCACAAAAACAGCCTGTTTCTGCTTCCATTCAAAATAGGCATTGATGTCAAAATGATGATATGAATGGTCTATGGGTCATTTTGAGCTGAAACTTCACAGACATACTCTGGAGACACCTGAGACTTATATTGCATCTTGTAAAAAGGGGCATAATAGTCTCCCTTCACTATGCTCAACTTAAACGCTGGATTTGTTACAATTTTTGTGAGATTTGTTAAGACCTCTGCAAAGTTGGTTCAGTCAGACCACCTTTTCTTTTCCTTTTTTGTCAATAGATGGCTCTCAGTGGGTGCTACGATTTTATCAAATATGAATACACAGAACTTGAAAATATTTGCAGCAAATCAAAAAGCATAGCTTGCTTGTCTCACTGGATTCCCACTGTTCTATAGTATGCTCGACAGGATGTGGATATTTTCTGAAATGATTCTTCATTTTTCATATTCACTACAATACACGGCAGTCCTGCTCTCTCTGGAGCTTATTATTGTAGTTTTCTAGGTGCAACAAGTACTATTTCCATTAAAATCGAATGAAAAATTAATAAAAAAAGCAGCTGACTTGGGATCTTCCCTCAGCAGGAAAAAGAAAAGGCGGAATATCTTCTCTGTTTTCCGTCTCGCCCACAACAGAAGGTAAAATTTAGATTCAGTTTAAATTTGACAGTGTAACCAGTAACGCATACATAAATATCAGCATGTTCTTTGATGCAAACAGCATCATATGGTAAAATGGGAATCCATCTGCACTCGCAGGATGGTAGTGCTTAATACAGAAGACTCTAATATCCTCACTGTGGGGAGGCATTTAATAAAACAAGTAAATTTATTGCATAACATTGTTGCATAACTGTCTGCTAATAGGCCTGTATCATTTATTCATGGTCAGATTATGAGTCCTCATTGCGGCTCTATTTGACCACAGACAATTCTGAATACATCTACATTAGGTTCTTCGTTTTTCTTTTTTACAGAAAAAAGCTTTTATTACACAGCTCTCTCTTCATTATCGCAATAAACTAATTGAAGCAGTCTGTGGACTTTTTTTTTGTAAAATGCTATAATTGATCAATTTCTTACATAGTTGTGCTAGTTTCATGTCTCTTTGTATGACTTTACAATGTCTTTTTACTTAGATAATAAAAGTATCTAAAACACTTTTTGATAGGTACGTTTTAAGCAGTTTTGCCCTTATGGTGTGGATGAAGCAGTCAATAAAATAAAATAAAATAAAATAAAAAACACATTTAAATAAAATTAATAACTGGTACACTGACTGATCGATCTATGAATTGATGGACATTAAATTGATTGCATTTCTACACTCATTACCACCTTAGCATGGCGTTCTTCCCATCGCTCCTCATACAGCGCAGTTGCCTAGTCTGATAGCCAATGGTAATTTCCCAGGATTCTTTATGGCCTCTTTCATCATAATGATTTGGACGGTAATTACTCTCAGCGTGGCGTTTGATGGTGTACGGCTTTGATTGTTTTTTTTCCCATCAAGCCCGAAACCAAAGTCCACTGTGGTCTTTCCAACAGGCCCTGTCCCTTTAAGTCTGCAAGGGCTCCAGGGCCCACCCACAAACTGTAACTGTATTCCTGTTGGTCGGAGGGACAAAGGGCAGGGTGGGCTTTCTCGTGGTTACAGGGACGCGTCTGGGTGAGGCTGGGACAGTCTGCTCCTCCATACAGAGGCGCCCGCGAGCACGTGTCTGGTGCGCTGCTGGAGGGCCGACCCGCAGGTACGACTGCAGGTGGACCAGTGGGTGAAGGCGGAGACGACGCAGTCGATCGGGCAGGGTAACAAACACGCCTGTTCTCGCCCGCGCTGCTGAAAACGCTTCACACATATGCTGGCTCACCGTGGTGCCGTTGGTACGCTTCACACACACACATCTCGGCTCTGTACTCCACGCTGAGCGGTCACACATCGATTGGCTGGGAGGAGAGGACCGGGGTGCAGGGACCCCAAGGAGACGAGCGCCACTCAAACAGATCCTTTGCCACTCGCACATCTTCACACACACTCTCTGGTGCGCTGGGCGATCAGATGGAAAGCAATTGGACTGATGCGTGCTCCAGCCTTCAGAATGGACACACCACACAGAGCGACTCTGAAGCCCGACCGAACCGCAATCATTGGCCACGCATACACCCCATACATCTAGAGGAGAAGAAAAGGAGAGGCAGACAGAATATGACGTGAATTATATTGCTATTGTAATTGCTGTCTATTAAAGCCCAAAGCAGGCACAATGATGAGCCGCTATTCATCTCACTTTAGAGCTGAAATACTGTACATGTGGATTCAGCCACACAAGAAGGATAATCATCTTTAATCACTTTAGAACGGCGCTGTCAAAAGAAATGAACTGGAGAGGAAAAGATGGGAAAAAACAATGACAAAAATCTGGATTTTGCTACCTGCTAAGATTATGAAAATAGGGAGCGATTCTAACAAGATGCAGCAAATCAGTCTATTTGGAACAGTGTATAGAATAGAATAGAAAAGAACATTTAAAAGTTTGGGGTCAGTTAATATATCAGTTACGTTAAATGCATATAAAATCACAGTAAAAGTATTTATAAAGTTATTAAATATTTTTGTTTCAAATAAACAATGTTATTTTAATATTTTCACAACATTGATATTTTTACTATTGCATTACGCCTTTTCAAAAATATATAAAAATAAAAGTAAAAAAACCTAAACTTTTAGTGTTTATTATAATATAGTTATATAATATAATATAGTATAATATAATAATACAACTTAAACAATTTACAAGATTCTTTAATAAATAAATAAAAGAAAGACAGAACGTATAATTGAAAAAATGTCAAAATGTCAGTAAAACATTTAAAACATGTTTTAAATAAACTATTACGATATTAGTGTTTTACTGTAATTTTGATTGAAGCCTTAGTAAGCATTAAATATATATTATAAAAAATATAAAGAATGGGTTCCTAAATTTTTGTATATAATATAATATTATAATAGTCCAGTTTGTCAGAAATTGCCTACCTTTGTATGGAAAAGAGTTTTAATCGGCATTTTTGACTAACTATTCCTAAACATTCCAGAACAATGTCTATCGAACTATTTCTATTTAAACCAAAATTCAAGGTTTCAGCCAGATTGCAACTACAGTTTTTTCCGACCTCACAGCCACGAAAACAATCCAGATCATTCATGTTAAATCATTTACCTGATGACCTAGTGATACTTTTTTCAATTCAAAGGAAGGCAAAAAACTGCCACTTTTTTACAACTGCTTCATTTATCCCCTATTAGAAATGAGTGGACAGAAAGAAAAAGAAGCCACGGGAAGAGAGGGAGCAGATGCTTCAAACACACAGTAAAAGTCTGACATCATTGCTGCTGTTCCTCAGGGGACGTCAAAGACCATGTTCTCCTCATCACACCACTGGTGAGGTCACCAGTGAGACCCCGCCTTCCCCTAAATGGCAGCTAATGCACAGCGGAGCAGACATAAAGCATGTGACAGAGCCATATGGGGTGACATCGGTACTGTATGAGCGCCGAGGTCAGCCAAACCCCTCCAGTCAAAGCCGAACACACATTTGATCATTAGACTGTCAGTCCTCACAGCGTACTAATTACTGCTCGCGCGCTCATCCTCCTTACTCAAATATCAATTTACTCTGAGGCAGGGGGTTCAGGTAAAACTTTAACCGCAGAGGCCTGTCCTACAGAGATCTCCCGGCTAATCAGGATTCTGATGGATGGCATGCTGATTAAAGACTTTAGATGTGGGAATAATCGCTTTGAACTGAGGCGATGAGAGAAAAAGCGCCAGGAAAGAGGTTTTTTTTTTTTTTTGGTTGTTGTTGTGTTGTTCTCTGTCTGAACTGACATTTTTGGGGTAGAAAATGAGAGAGAAAAGGAAAATGCGACGCTTTTAGCTGTGAAGGGAGATACATTTACTCTACTTTTTACTGGAAGATGAAAACCACGTTATCAGAAATGTAGATCTATATCCATTATATTATTTTTTCATATGCTTATGAAGATTATATATTGATTTGGTTTACACACTAGCATTTAGAACTCTGGGGTTGGGATGATTTCTTATGTTTTGGATCACAAATACAGTAAAAACGGTGTGTATCGTGAGTATTATATAAATAGCTGTTTTTTTATTGTAATTTATTGTAAAACGTAATTTATTATTTTGAAGCAAAGCTGAATTTTCAGCATCAGTACCCCATTCTTCAGTATCATATGGTCATTCTAATATTTGCTGCTCAAAACAATTTCACTGCTTAGTATTATTTATTTATTTATACTGTGGAATTATGTTGCATTTTTAGGATTTTTTTTGTAAATAGAAAGTTCAAATGAGCAGCATGGATTCAAAGTAAAAATATTTGCTGTCACTTTCACAAATGAATACCTTATTGCTTGAAAAAAACACATAAACCGATTCAGGAAAACCACGGACCAGCTGATTTTCACATCCTTACCAGAGTTACCACATGTGGCGCTCACCAAATTACAGTATGAACATAACCCATTAATATTTTGCGGTCAGACAGTGTTTCTGCAGTGCAGTAATTTTGAAAAGTGTGATATTTTCAAATCTGATTCGACAACATTGAGACTCTAAAATTCCAAATATTAATTAAATTTTTGGAAGACACACACACACACACACACACACACACACACACACACACACACACACACACACACACACACAAAATCACCCTCACAGCTGTGACAAGCTTCTTCCAACTTTCAGACTGACTTGTATGTCTCACAGGGAGTTGATCCTCTATCTCCCTCTGTCTCTCATGTGGTCATCATTGAAACTCAGCAGGCAGGCGGACAGAAACAGAACTGAGATACGAGCAGGACCCTGTCCCGTGGTGTCACAGCAACTTAAAGCTGTTAGATGGGATGAGGTCGCTCCCAGGGCATCGCAAGCAAAGTCACTGTCGGCAAGATCGAGAGTGGTTTTACTCAATTTTGGCAGCACAAAGACAGAGATACAGTTTGAACTAGGATATCTTATCTGGGAGAATACACATTATTTCCTTACACATTATCTAAAAATTTTAAATCTATTAACTTGAAAAAAATCTAATTTTGAGTGAAAATTGAAATTGGTTTTCATTCCCGCAGGAGGGTTTTTATTTTTGCCCCAGGCAAAACCCATCGTCCTCCACTGCTAGGTATATTTCATTAGCACCAATCAGATGCTTTGGTTCAAACACACCCGAGACAGGTTATTTTCCGCTATTCAAAATTTCAAAAGCTTTAATCACCCACAACACACAAGGCTCCCAGAGTTCTCTCTATGGTGGGATTCCTCAGTGGCTGTACTTCTATTATGAAGACCTCCGGCATCAACAGCACTGTACTGCTGTATCACCTCTGCAGCACACTCAAAACACCTGTCTATTGGTCTCTTTTTTTATGTTATTTATTTTGCATTTGGCCTATACTTCTAGTGCAAAAGTTCAACAATGCAAAATTATCATTTCATCAGCTCGTGAATTCCCAGGCAATCTAACCTGTGACCTTAGCATTGTTAGCTGCATACTCTGAGATGAAGTCTTCTCCAGCCTACAAAAATATACTTTAGTACAATGATGTTACCATTTATGCATACTGCATACTGTGATGTGATACTAAACACACTACAAGCATCTGAGAACTCTTCAGATTAATCACAGAAATGCAAACAGTTGAATATATATGAACATAAATCATGATTTTATAAAATAATATGCTAATTCTTATTATTATGAATTTTAAAAACAGTTGTGCTGCTAATACTTTTTTTTGTTGCTATACATGATCCAGCAATAGATGAAAACATCTGAACAGTACCATTCAAAATAGTGAATAATAATAATAAACCAGATATTAGGTCTAATGTGACTCGAATTTACACAACTACAGTATGTTAAAAAGCATTTTTGTAATATTAAAACAGTTGACTAAGAGTATGCAATGCTAAACCAAATCACATGCTGTTTAGCTGAATAAGAGAGCTAAGTATAATTGGAGATTGGCTGTCAGAATGAACAAGTGCATTGGTCCATATGCTACACAGCATGACTCAACAATGCAACCACTGTTTATGCCGAAAGAAATCAAATTATGTATTTATGATGTCTGAAAGTGTCAGAGCCATTAGTGTTGTTTACACATTAAAAAGAAAAGAAAGAAAAACACATTTCCTGACCCAGAGGTCTCTGGAGATGGCAAAATCCTCCCTCAGCAGCTCAAAGAAATGTTCTGGTCTGACACTCACACACTTTTTGGATACGTCCACGGTGAAACAATAGGGCACATGACAAATTAATTACTTGCTGATGGTCACAGATGCAATTACAGTGCTTTTCTGCCTATCACCGACACTTTAGCAAAGGAAATGGAGCTGTTTTTGGTCTGTCACGAGTCGGTTGGAGTCTGGGTGGATTCTGACGTCTTAAATGTGAAAGGCTTTGGATCTTGCTCTGGAAAGCTTTTTTTGTTTTCTTGGATGTAAAATATGACAGAAATTACATTAACTATTGCATGTTCTAATAACATCTGACAACTAACAAGTTCATTTTGAGCAACAATAAAACCTGCAATATGCTTACTTTCTCTTATTTCCTGTTAATGTATGTAAGATCAAATGCATACAGTTTGGAGCTAGTATTTTAATAATGACAGAAAGAAATGTAGTTGGCTGATTTAGAGTCAGAGATAAAGGTCATAAAGATAATGCAATTATCTATTCAGTCTCTATGTAATGCCAACCTTTTATAGTCTTTTGTGAAAGAGAACTCACACTCTGAGAAGAATGGCTTTTGATTTAACAGGAATCCTATTCATTTCACGACCACCAACTATAATTCTGTGAAAGGCTGTGTGTGAACATCTGTACATGGTGATGGTTTCTCCTCATTCACCCCACAGTAAATTAGTACTTACTGTCAGGGCCTCAAAAGAGGGGTCAAGATAGAACTTTAATAAACTATAAATGTAAATAAATGAATTGTAATTCAACTGTATTATATATTAATTACAATTGAAGTTCTGTACAGATATATGATTTTATTAATACAGTGTGATTGACTTTATGGTCTCGATGATTCAGAAATCACACAAAATGAAATTAAGGAGTTTTACTATGATAAAACCATTGTTAACTTTGGTAAGGGTTGTGATGTCAATGTTTTTTTTGAAGAAATTGAATTGTTTGGTCAATATTAAACAAATATTTGATCGTCCTGTAAAGTGTTTGGTGCCTTTTTGTAATAATGTAAATTGTATATTTTGTATTATATTATGTATTTTAACAGTCTGTATATGTATATGTTTTATAATTACATTCAGCTTATATAATATGCATGTTCATGTTTAGATTTGTATTTATAGTATTTATATATATATGTATATATTATTATTAATATAAAACAAATGTTGTTTTTTAGCAACTGGGGTTTGAGTTAGAGTGAGAGGTCACCAGTGTCTTTTCATACAGGCAAAAATATAAATGAATAAATAAATAAATATATATAGAGAGAGCAGCCTATATAATAATGAAAGAAAATAAATCAACATCATGCTTTCACTGTATTAAGTGATAGTTTATCCTAAGGCACTATTGAAGCACTTAGCGTTATAAAGAGTGCAGCTGAAAAGACTGAGTGTGGCTGATGCATGAAAGTAATTCCTGCATTAAAATGCGTTTATGGCTTTTAGTACATGCCTGTTAGCTTTGAGAACAACCTTATGCTAGCTGTCTTTATCTCTAGAAGGTTAATTTGCACCTCTTGTTTTCCGAGACAGTCATTATCTGTCCAGCTTGTGACGTCAGTTACATGAACTCCAGGGAAACTGGTTTTAAAATGAGATTTTCAAGCAGGCAGAGTGCTTTAAGACACAATCTCAGGAATTTGCTTTCTTGTCTGCACACAGTATTCTCATTTCCAGAACAGGGAAACTGAAGAAAAATTAAGAACAAAACAGGTAAGGAAAATTAGACCTTGAGTACAATAGCAAGTGTGTAGGTGGACAAATGAGCATTTCTTCACAGTGTGAAAGTGGACCCACTCCTTCAGGATGAAACAAGTATCGATTTTACATTCCAGGAATCATCACCCCGTGGCCCTGCAGAGCTGCTCTTCGATCCACACAAAGCACGTGAGGAAACTCACTCAGAGTCTCAGAGAACTGACCACAACTTCACACCAAACTTCTATTATCATCACCACTTTTGTCTATAAAGCATTTTTACAGTTGCCTTCATCAGCAGCGCTGGACATTCATCCATCCATCCATCCATCCATCCATCCATTCACTCATCCATCCATCCATCCATCCACTCACCCATCCATCCATCCATCCATCCATCCATCCACTCATCCATCCATCCATCCATCCACTCACCCATCCATCCATCCATCCACTCACCCATCCATCCATCCATCCATCCACTCACCCATCCATCCATCCATCCATCCATCCATCCATCCATCCATCCATCCACTCACCCATCCATCCATCCATCCATCCATCCATCCATCCACTCACCCATCCATCCATCCATCCATCCATCCACTCACCCATCCATCCATCCACTCACCCATCCATCCATCCACTCACCCATCCATCCATCCATCCATCCATCCATCCATCCATCCATCCATCCATCCACTCACCCATCCATCCATCCATCCACTCACCCATCCATCCATCCATCCATCCATCCACTCACCCATCCACTCATCCATCCATCCATGCATCAATCCATCCATCCAGCGTTTGAATTTTACAATAAGGGAGTAAACTTTTTAAAAGAAGCCGTCAATCAGCTAGTTATCATAAAATAATTAATTCTGTTGAAATATAAGGATGGTATTATTGTAAAAACGTTTTACACAAAGAAATACATATCGAAAAATGTTTAAAATGATAACACCTACAAAAAACGAATATGCTAAAGATATCCTATTAAAAGCTGTTCGATGGAATAGATGTATCTAATCAAGAGCTGTCAGATCACTTAAAACTCCCACAATTTGGTCCCTGCATCCAGCCAGAGAAACTGAGGGATACTCATTTCTGTCTTTATTTACTGAGAATCACAGTTGCCTGATATGAAGTTTCTACCTGAGGTCTTCACAGCCATATGTAGGATGTTTTGTTACAAGTTCTGGAGAAGTGCTTAATTGTGGCGTCTTGAAATGTAGTTTGGATGCGCCGGACGGCATTAATAGGCCAAGTAATAATCTTCTGTTCTTTGCGAGCTGTCAATCTCACACTTAACAATTGTTGCTATGGCGACATGAAGAATTATCAGTGCAACTCCAGCTGGATATAAGATTGATCAGACTTCACAGATAACACAGGCAGATGGTCTCACAGTTTTCTGAAGTGCTGTACATACATGCCTGCTGATTCAAGATCTGCGACAACAAAGATCAATATCCAACGTGGACCATTTTTTTAGCACTTCTGTTCTCCTCTATCAAATGCAGACCAGAAATGTACATTACCTAGCTTCTCGACTGCCTGTACTGTACCAAACACTGTCATTCACATTTGATTATGCAATCCTAATAAGTGACTTCTTCAACTGGATTAGAAAAAAATGTGTCAGAATTCTCTGGCTCATATAGATGGATCTTACAAACACAAGCTGTGTGTTTAACATGTCTCAAAACCTTGAAATAATGGTTGCATTTTTATCTGTATGAAGATTTACCATGTGCGCTGTTAAAGAAACAATTAATGCAATAATGAAAATGCATTTGTTGCATTTGTTTTCTTCTGTAGAGCCCAGAAAGGTGATCTTGGCTGTTCTTAAAAGCAAATGAGGAGTGTCTGGATCCAAAAAAGCAGCATAAAAGTCTTCTGAAGCCATATGATTGCTTTGCTTTGACAAAAGACCACATTTTAGATATTCATGGAAAGCCTTAGCTTCCTATGAGAGAAGTATCTGAACACATCTTTTGAGTCATATCTTTTCAATGAATCGCTTTCATATGGAAAATAGTGGCCATATTCTTCAAAAACTCCCAATTTGTGTTCAGAAGAACGAAAGGTTTGTACTGTTGCAACATGGCAGTGAGTGAATGATGACAGAAACAAGTAATCATGGAAGAAAAACACTCATAAATCAGCTGGGGCCACATGTAGAATTTCTATTCTGTCTCCCAAAAAGCTAATGTTGGAAATATTGTCAACTCACCTGTTTTCCAGATGTACTGGCTTCTTTTTGGTGCCTCTGCCCCCAGTGGAAGGGACATTAGTGCTACATAAAGGAGGGAACCCCACAGGGAGAAGACAAAGGTAATCTCTCCCTTCAGAAATGCCATCTTTTGTCAGCCTGTTAGTATCTAACCTGCAAAGAAATATACACAATAGCTAGTTAGTTAGTTCTAGAAATTTAAGACTTACACTTCACTGGTCAAAGTCTGTACATTTTGGTTTCTAGACCCTCCTTCAATCTAATGAGAATTCATCCATTAAGCTAAGTGCTAGACTAGGCTAGGCTTAAGCTAGGGGGTGGGGAAAAGTTTATATTGCAATAAGAGTCATTTTATTTCTCTAAATCACAATGTAGTTATTTTTTGTTAGCAATTTTGATACCATAGAAATATCATAGATCAAACTCAAGCTAAATGAGGACAAGTAATTAGTCAGTGGTTAATTAAGACTATTGTAACCAATTGACAAAAAACTGCAGCAGAACAAATATGTAAGAAATGCTACATATATTGCATAAAGTAATAAATTTAATTTAATTTAATTAAAAATCGATTAAATCAAATCAAATGTATAACGGATATAAATGTATATTAAGAGCAGCTTGGATCCAATATTCTGTGACGTGTGTTTCCAGTCTCCCTGTTTGCTTAAGACCTAAAATGACTGTGTTTAGAAAGATACTTGACACATACAAGTGTGTGTATTTAACCGTTCAATTCCTATACAGTGGCAAAAATAACCCCCCGTGGTCTTTGAGCACTGTCTTCACATACACACACTTCTCTGACAAAGCTTAGAAACGGTCCCTCTCCGACGGTGGGTGCATGTAGCGAAACGACTTCTTTTTCACTGCTGATTGCATTTCAGTCGCTTAAAAAAACCTTGTTTTTACACTGCAGTGCTTAAAATGTGCGCAAATGCTAAGATTACCTGACAACATAGCAACATCTCTACCAGTTTCAGTCTCTACCACAAATTTCTACTATTTAATCGCTGACCCCTACACCAAGCACACCAAATTGTACTGATCCTACAGTTAAGGACCTTTCACGTCTATTCATTATATATATTTTTATAATTTCCTAACAAGTGTAATCAGAAATATCGAAATCATATTATAATCTCACAGAAGTATTTTGTTCAACCAGCATTTTAAGTTGTTTAAAACTGTTTTAATGTCTCTTTGTTTTGATGCTTTCATTTTAAACACGTTATTGTAAGTGTCTTTAATAATTGAGCATCGTCTACGTTGGGTCCATTGCTACGGTTTGCAAAGTTTTTATGATTTTAAGTCAAATTTGAGGTTAAATTGATCAAGAACTGTCAAAATGTGTCAAAATGGTGAAATATTATACAATATTATATACAAAATGTCAGTGCTTATTATGCACAGTACTAATTAACTTCCAGCCACAGATCCAGATGTGTTTCGGTACCTAGACGTTAGTTTAAAATCTCTGTCTGAAAGTTTTAGCACAATAAATCAAAAAAGTGAGAAGAAGTATACGCCCCTGGAGACAGTGAACACATTTACACGAAAAAGCTAAACCTGTGAAATCCTTACTCCAGATTCTGTTTCGCTCCCTCTTTGTCTTGTTTTATTCGTCTGTCTCTAAGGCACACATAAACACTTTCCTAAAGGGGAAAAAATATCCATGCAGGCTCTTGAAGGAATTGATTGGCGCTCGTTAGAGCTGACTGGATGAAGCGTGCGCTCTGTTCGAGGAGAACATTTAAAGAGATGAACAGGACACTCGGTGCTTTGCTGCACAAAGAACCGTGGCTGATTCCACTCAGCTAAATTACGTCTGCCACATTCCCGCCATGTCAAACTCCAAGTATTTAGCAGAAAGAAGAAAAGGCTGGAGAGAGAGAAGAGGTGGGAAATAGAGAACAGACAGGAGGTGATGAAAAGCTGAGAGATAAAGACGAAATATTGTATAGTGACAGAGAGAGAGAAAAAAACTCTTAAAGACGCCAGGCTGTAAGGATTCACTAAATAATTGTAGATCTGAACTGGAACATCTGTTTCAGACAAACAGTAGTCAATTAACCTCTGAGAAGGATGAGGAGGAGGTCCTTAACTCAGTCAAACCACTCCAAATGCACCTAAAAAGGTGTGTGTTTCTGTTTGTGTGTTCACTGCTCCATTGACATCAAATATGATTTGGAATAGAACAGGGTTATGAGGCATATGGTTCAGTACTGAATCTTATGAAAAAGTCAACTCAAAAGAAAGCTAATATTTTTCAGTTTATTGATTCATCTATATGTACGATTCAGAATAAGAATAATGAGAAGAATGCTCTTATTTAGCAAGGATGCTGGGTCACATTTAATTTACATAATTATTTGCCTTAATAAATTGTAATAGTCAGGTAGTTGCTAATAAGAAACTAGTTAACAGTGAGAGTCAGTCCTATACTAAAGTATTAACGGATGCTTTAAATTAATCAAAAGTAACAGTAAAATGTTACAAAAAGACTGATATATATTTTTAAATGCTGCCCAATACTTTCTAATAATGAAAAAATACAATGTATCACGTTTCCACAAAATGTTAAACTATGCTAATAAGAAGGAATGTTTCTTGATCATCAAAATTAAAAAATATGGTTTCTGACTGAAGTATGCTGAAATGATTATTATAGTTCTGAGGTACGGATTCTTTGATGATCATAGATTAAATAATTTGTCGACTGGCTATAATGGTCTGCAAACAGCTCTTATTTCTGCTTCCAATAGTCTCCATTCATTAGCTACTCAGCTCTGTAACTTCCCATTCTATTTCCTGATGTTTCTGAGAGATAATTCCTCCTTTTTCTCCACATCTGTCTCTTCCTTTCGCCACAATCCCTGCCCCAATTTCCATCCAAAAATGTAAATCACGCTCCTTCCACAGTACTACAACGCTGACTGGATCCGCATCAAATGTTTGGTTAGCTGATTCGGCTCTGTCACACAGTTTGAAAAGCCTGTCACAACTGAAGTGAGCTTCGAGACACAGTTCTCCGCTCGCGCTCCTCCAAGTGCTGTTATCTCAAAATTCCCCGCTCGTTTCATCGTGGGACTGTAGATTGACGCCTAGCATTAAACATGTCTGTTAGCGCTGACCGAGACCGGAGAGTAATTACAAAGCTAATCAGTTCCGACAGGACTCCATTCACTCACACATGTGCAGACTCCGATGCATCCGCACACACACGAAGTAGAAATAGCACCTACAAATGACCGCCTGATTACAACACTCATTTTTCAAGAAGGCCGGATTGATTCGAGGAATTATGGGACTCGAGAATTCGCTGGAAAGTTTAATTAAATAGTTTGTTTGGCTGATTAAACGGGCGATCCTTTTCATTAAGCCTCAAATCTTCTGCTCTGTTTTTGAGGGTCGAGGGGTTGTAGAATGATGAACAAATTTGTCTTTAATCTTTAACACACAGGCATCATTAGACCTGCAGGAAACTCACGAACACCCCCTTCCTAAGACGTCTATTCGAGGCAATCTGTTTCAAAGTAAGCCGCTTACTGCACACACATGCATTTAGAAGGCAATAACACGCGCATTCATTTCCACAGCGATTTTCAGGTGGGTTTGCAGGACGCCTCACCACTTGAAATCACTTTTCACCCACTAGAAGTGCAATGACATTTTCATAATACCAGCCTTGGAAGAGCTTCTCATTTAAAACATTTAACTCCTGCGCAAGTAAAATTCACCCTTCCTTCGTAGAATCTCCCACGCTTGAGGTTTAGAGTTGACTCAAATTTTCACGCTTCTGCTGAGGAGGAATTCGGATATCCAAGCTAAATGCCAACAAGACTCACCTTTGTTTAACCTTTGTTTCCAGCGATATTGTAGTAATTAACCTAGAGAGACGGTTAGAGCTAATCTTATGCTATTACAGCGGCTGCTCTCGCAGATGCTGCCTCTGTTTGAATCGGAGATCTTGTTTTTTTCTATCAGAATAATTAATGTGCAAATGTATAGAGAGAGCAACTTCAAAGAGATCCACAAGCACTTACAGGTGACGGTCATTTGGCATAACAATGCCCTTTACACGATGCAAACATATCGATTATGCATCGAAATTAATTGTGTAGCAACATGGTTAATGATGCTAGGTTTAACTGGCCACATTGAGATACTCTGTTCCTATGGTATATTAAAATGTGAAATACTGTAATATTTTTTACAATTCAAAATTTCAGTTGTATGTTTAGAATTTAATTTATTCTTATGACGATAAAACTGAATTGTTTTTGTTGTCTTTTTCATAAATGGAAAGTAAAAACACAATTTAAAATGTATAAAGTACATAAGTATTAATTACATATTATATTAAAAACTAATTATTGACTCTTAAGATTTGAATTTGGTGTAAATAAAAATGCCTTTCAATACATATAATACATTAAACTATTACAATTATTATAATAAAACATTACAAATCATAATAAATAAAATTACTTTGATTTCTTTTTTTATAATTATTCTATTACTTTTATCATTATTATCATTTGTATTTTTTTTTTTTTTTTCTGGGGAAAAACTGCATAATATACATTTTCTCCTGCAGAACGTGTGTCTAGAGCGGGATAGTGAGGACAGCAAAATTCCTGTTGTCTTTAATTAGTGTTCACATACAAGACAGAAATCCAAGAATCAATAGCGTCAGCTACATTAGGTAATTACTTTAGAGTCAATGTGAATCCACATGTCACTGAATATGTACATTTTCTCTCTTTCACTTGATATGGTGCTTCTGTATGCGTGTTCTTAATTGTAAAGCACCAGTTTCCATGTTTTATCTCATAAAAAGTGGCATGAGTCATAACTGTGAGATCAGGTAACAGGGCTCGACAACTTATTGTATGCAGTGCTCAGTGACAAACTGACCTTCCCTGCTGCTGAGTCAATTACAGTTCAATTAGGGACACAGACTCCTGCTGTGGCCCTGAGCTCTGCAGCAGGAAGCATATGGCAGCTATATACGGCCAAACCAGCTCTGGCTCAGCAGGAAACTGTCGCACATACACTTATGAATCCAAGTGGAAATGAAAGAATCAATAAAAACGTAGTGTCTATAGGGTTCAAATGAGAGCTGTGCGTGTAGCTGCTGGATTGAACATCTGTTCTTGTAATTTCCTTGGTGGCTGGAGACAGCTCTTAAATAGGATGAGGTGTAGACCTTTAATTGGTAAAGTGTATGGAAAATGGAGTGAGCGCAATTACAGATATGTCCAGGGGCTCTGAAATTGGCTTTCAGGCTTCAACCACAGTCCGCTTCGTGTATGAACGTTCAGGGTCTTCAATTTGCATTCACTAGGCACCAAATGCAAGTAAAATGAGTCATTTTATGTTAACAGGAACGGAAATATAATATATGGTTTATTTTAAAATTGATTAATTGATTTTCTGAAGCTGATGAAATGGATATGAAATGGACAATTATGTCTAACATAACATCTTCTATTTCTATATTTCTATTTCAAATAGCAAAACATTAGCAATAACATTATTATTGTCAGCATTATTGTTGTTGACATAAATAAATATATATATATATATATATATATATATATATATATATATATATATATATATATATATATATATATAATCATCTTTATAATTTATAATTTATTATTATTATTAAGTATTAAATGAAGTACCTGACTGCTTTAAGACCAAAAAAAGAAGGTAGAATCTGTCTGCTGGTTGCACTATAAACAAACACTGATTAAACCACCAACATGAAAAAATATGAGGAACAAAAATCAAATGTCAGATATAGTTTCAGTAGAGATCTCATATATAATGCTGTGAGTCACACGCTGACATGCACTGGGGAAAACATTGGAATAATTGCATTGCCTAAGGGATGAAAATATAGCTTTAATATTAAAATACAAAATAAAATACAATTCTTGTGGCCAGTAAGAAAGATTTATGGTCATTAAATTTATTCTCCTTTGGCCAGGGTGTGCAAAAATCTAATATGGGTCCTTTGTGCGTAGTACATCAAAAAAAATAAAGGATCTATGCTGAGAGAAAAGAGAACTGCCATGTTGAGGAGCTCTCAGTGACAGCATCCGTCATTCAATAACTCAACATCTGACAAACAGTAAAGACTTACAGCAGTAAAACTGAAGACGCAGAGATAGAGAGTCTATTAGTCTTTGAGCTAATTTTTCACACAGATTGAAATACTGTTGTTTTCATGTGTGCCACACTAATGAGAGTTTCTGCATAAAAACAGTGCGGAAGTGGGTTTCAAAGTGTTTCACTTAAAGCAAACTCAACATGTTTTTTTTGAGTTGTCTTTGATTGTCTTTTCTTTCATCTGTTCTTCATAGTCCCATTGTGATTCTTAGCCGTGAGGCCTGGAAAGCTGGGCTCAGGATCTATGAGAGCTGGAGTCGCTGCCTCAACTTTCATTTGAAACAACAGAGAGAAATGCTCAGACAAATGTCAACGCTTTAACCTTGTTTTTTATAAAGCTTTCTTGTTTTATCTGCTAACGCTGTGGGTTTATGAAAGATTAGACATTGAGCTACCTCTGATACACCGGGAAACGGTCCTTCAGACATAGCGATATGTATAGAAAATGCAATTAAATGAAACAAAAATCCAAATGTTTTGATGAACTAATATGTGTTACTTCACATTGACATGCATCGAAAGTTGTCCAGTAGCTATTTTGCTTCGAGAAAAGTCCTGGCAGTGATGCTTTGAAGGGCCGACAGAATCAGGTGCTGTCAGTGCTTTGATGCCTCTGTATCATCACCGCAGGATCATCTCTAAAGTTCTCAGACTCTAGCACAACTTCACAATTTTCGTGAAAGTCCTGGACTGCTGCATTGGACGCCCACAGCAGTATTTTTTGAGATCAAAACAGCAGAATGCTGCTGTCTAGTATTCAGTTAGAATGATAGAGAAAAGACAACTTTAGAGTAGGACAGAGGAAAACTTCTGGATGTGTATGTTCCATGCTACTGTAGATGTCAACATCAATTGAATGACACTAGGTTAGGCATTTCTTAAAGGCAGTTCTTAGATAAACTGTCACAAAAAAATAAAAATAATGTGAAAAAATTAGGAACGATAAAATTAGAACAACAGCTCCATCCGTTAAACAATTTATCGCAATTAATTGCATTGAAAATAAAAGTTTTTGTTTACATATAATATATGAATGTGTATATTTATTATGTATATGTGAATACAAACACATGCACGCACACACACACATCACATATATAACACATATATTTAAAAATATATGTTTCTATATTAAATATATTTATTTATAATATAAAATATACTAATATAAAATTCTTATACTATGCAAACGATTAATCACAATTATTGTGAAATCAATTGAAGCAACAAAAAAAAAAATTAAACATACTCACTCTATGCCTCTTCAGGTGTCTACTGTCAAATCATTCCCACTCTGCAATTTATTTTGCACAGCAGATGCTGAGATCTTTCTCATATGATGCCTGATACCAGAAACACTTTAAGTGTGCAGCAAATCAAATCAGTGATGAAATAAACAAAGAAACTGGAGCAGCACAAATTATGGGCTTCGGTCCCCTGACTGCACTTGGGATAACTTATCTTAATAGCAAACATGGATTTATTGTTTAACACATCTGTCATACTTTCTCACGTAAAGCTTGTACCTGTAATGAAAGTGACGATGCATTCAAAATATGTTTTATTCTTCAATCAGTAACTGGGTTCCCTGAGAATCAAATCGCCAACCAGTGCTAGCAAATCACTATGAATTCATTACCTTTTTCTTCACTGTTTTGTACTTTGTCAGACATTTTTTTGTAACTGCAGTAATGAAGAAATATAATTATTCCCAGAAAGTGGGCAACTTTTTATTGCTTTTCTCCTTCATAATCATTTAGAGTCTTTCCTCGTATATGTGAAATGTAATCTACTCACTGTAGTGCCCTATGATTTCCAGAATCCATGCAGCCATAAAAACGTTCAATAGAGAATGTTACATAATGTAACAGAATTTAGATGGATACATCAACATTAGGTCAGTTCTCTTAAATAAAAACAGAATATGAACACATGTAAATGATCATTAAAGTGTAAAATATCTAACCGGTCATTTCAGTGAAATGATGTTAATTGTACGGTTTTTAGAAGTAAATAGAACAAATCAACGTATAGTTTACAGTCAAAAACTGTAACCTGATATCCTTTGCGTGACACTACACATTTTAAAGTACATTTTGTGTGTTTTCAATCATTTTTGTTATCAGTTATGTAAATTTCAGCTTTAAAATCTGTTGTTTAATGAACGTATAATGCATTATTTAAATGTATTAAATATTTAAATATATATTTTAAATAAAAAAAGAATTTAAGAAGGAATAAAACATATTTTAAAGGGGCCTTAAAATGAATTTCGTTTAATATTGTAAGTTTCGGACAATTAAACGAAGCGCTTTGTTAATGCAAAATGTTCTAATTTAGAAAATTTGAACGAAGAAAAATAGGATACCAAAAAGATTTAAATGGAAAAACTGAATTCGGAATAAATAAAACAGATTTTATAGGGCCTTTCAACTAGCTCTGACGACCTTACTGCTGCTAAAATGCTTTGTTCCATAGTATCAGTGAAGCCTGTTTTTGAATAAGTGCAATTTCAGTCATTTATGTGAGCTGCCAAAGCCGGAAGACCACCATCATTTTGCCTTGCAAAACAAACATGTTTACTTGATTTTGTGTGGTTAGAGCTTATGTTCTGATGTTTTGTTCAATGATCAGGCTTTGGTGCAAATCTACAGAAGGCTTGCATGTATTGAGTGCTTTGTGTATCGAAGGGTATAATCTTAGTTGCATGGGTCATGTTTTTGGCTGCTGGCACTTTACAGAGGTCTTTGACTGTTTGGATTATTTAGAGCATATCTATCTGACCGCAGTGACCACTTTCTGGCTCTGTTTAGTGAGATGTTGAGGGTGACCCAACGGTATTAATTATTCAATCATTGGCTTTTTATAATTAAACTGGAAAAGCAGTCTGCATTGGGTTGGAGTAGTTTTCATGTGAATCTGTGTGTGTATGAGCGTATGCTTTGGTTTACACTGATCCCCTGCAGGCTGAGCGCCGTGAATGAGGTTAATTAGCAGATTTAAAGATATGATACAGACAGACGCGCGCTGAATAGCAATAAGCGCCCAGCACTCGCATGTTTGGATTGATTTCCCCGTGGAGAGGGAAACAACGACAGTCGTACTTTCGCTTCACAAACATGCATGCACACTTTAGTCTGTTTTATACAGCCATTTCAAGTGGGAGTTTACTTTCCTTTCCACCTTTAAAACTTCACCTGACTCTCCTTTTCCAAACTAAATCAATGCTTTTCCCAGCGGAGAACCGTGAGAGCTGAGAAATGTTGCTGAAATATAACGTTAATTATAATTATATCCATTAATTATTGAACGGAATAAACCAAGCGTATGGCCAGAGGTGTTCACAACATGGCAACACACTTGACATTAAATACAACAGCGCCACTGAAATCGCTTGACAATAACAGCATAAACGCTCCCTGAGTTTAAAAATAAACTCATTTACTTTCAGCTGTTAAAAGACCAGTTTGCATTCGTAAAGTGGTGTGCCTGACCCTTTTTTAAAAGCAGCAACATAATTAACCCAGCAAAACCTTGATTACTATGCCCACTCCTCTCCCCAACTACTGTACCCATTCATAAATTATGAAAATAATAGCATTAATTATGAATCACACAATGGCCACATCACACCGGTCCACAGCACACACTGCTTCAATCTTTTGTCACTAATGTGCACTTGTAACAACGGGAATCGCATGTTCACTGCACACATGCACACCGCATTCGCCTCCCGATGGATCTGGAACAAAGCACCGATGGGCCCATTCCAAATTCGCATGACCTCGGAGCCACTAAAATGGACGCACAAATATTTTATGGCTCTATAGATGGATACACACGCAAATCCATCACAACATAGATCTGTCAAAGTGACAGCGAGATTCCAGCCGGTTGTGAACAGGAAGAGCGGAGGGAAAACAGAAGGACAGACATGGAGATAATGTTAAAGAGGACAAAAAATCTGCAATAAGACATGAAGAAAGAACGTTTTACACACACAAAAGATGGGCAGCCAGTTAGATAGTTAGTCAGATTGGAGGATAGTTTGATGGATGGAGGGATAGACAGATAGACAGACACTGACAGATAGATAGATAGATAGATAGATAGATAGATAGATAGATAGAGATAGATAGATAGATAGATAGATAGATAGATAGATGATAGATGATAATGACAGATTGATAGGCAAACAGAAGGACAGATAGATAGATAGATAGATAGATAGACAGGCAGACAGACAGGTGGACAGATGGATGGACTGATGGATGGAAAGCAAGTGATAAGAAATTAGTTTGAAAAAGATGACACTGAAAATTTGGGCCATTAGAAGCCCATCTGTGAAGACCACAGGTAAGCCTTCGCTGCTTTAACCTTAGTGGAATTTCAATTGAAAAGCAGGGCAGAAAAAGACAGCAGCCATATGTCTCATGCTCAGATGAGTTCTCTCACAATTCAGGGTGAAGTCACGGGTAGACAGATACACAAACTCTGAAACCAAAACACCTGCTTTTCACTTTTATTTAAAACTTAAACAACATGAGGAGATGTGTGAATTGCTATCAAGGTCACTTTACCTACATAGATAAATGTCTTCAGACGTGTATAGAAACATCTGTTTATCTCAGCCTGTTGTTTTGTTACCTTCTAGTGGAGTCTCAAAGGAGGGACGTTTTATCGCTCACTAAATTAGTCTATTGACTGACTGATGAGAAACTTTCTGACTGCTTAAAAAAACTGAAACTGACATTCATAGTATTAATAAAGCACAAAGATCGGGTATTGGCTCCGCTTTTGTTCACACAGAGCTCGCTCTGGGACCGAACCCGCAATGTTACTTCATGTCCCCAACCCTGTTTATGTTCACACAGAAGGCACTTTGGAAATTTTAAAGTACCAACGTGTCGAATAAATTTGCAAAAAATAAAATCTTAAATTAAAAATTCCCGCCAGCAAAATCAAAGCTTTATAGACAATCTGCGTGCTATGCTGGGCGCCGCGCCATTTTAAGAGAGAGTCACCTCTGCTGATTGGTCTGAATGCTGATGATCGAAAATACTTTCGCAATTCTCATGCAGCATGAAAGACAAACTATGACGCCATTTTCTCACAATTATGACAAATCAAAATCCTGCCCTGAACTCGATAGAAGGAGAGTCATAGCAATCCTTTCAAAATGGCGGATAAACAAAGCAGTTTCCCAGAACTCTACGTGGCATGACGTCAGCTTCAATGTTGGCATGTCTAAAATTGTACAGAGATCAAAATTAAGGGAAAAAATGACATAAAACTATAATTAATGATGACGATGTTATACAAATATTACTTTATCAATTTACTTTATTTCACATTTCTTCAGGATAAACTTATTATGAACTTATTGTCTGATAGCATACAGTCAATATAATAATTTTTTTATAAAACAATAAAAGATATAATGTAATCTTTCTGATAATCCCGGTATGGTCACACCGTTTGTTTTGTTGCAATAAACTTGGCGTGCCACGAGAAAAATATATCGCTCCCTCAACGTAACGAATCGTAGCTACGATACAAAACTAAGTGAACCAAAGATGTCCCTCTCCCGGTCACCGTGAGATTTCCACTGACGCTCTAAAAACAGTTCTATATTATTTTCTGTGATGTCTGGCAATCACTCAAATAAACATAATGTCGGAAAGCACAACGGAATAACAGTGAAATTTAGCAACAAATGTCTTTTAGATTTATTCACACAGATTTACCATTTCATAACATCTACAAAAATATATTTTTACAGGTGAGTTTTCAAGAAATCTCATCAAACGCTTCAGATTCAGCCGAAAGTCAGATATCTCCACACAAGCTTCCAAGACCATAGCCACGCAGCCAACGCAATATCGTGAATTTACTACAGCATATGACATTGGCGGCATTCCATTTGTGTCTCCTAAAGTATTTTAAAACACCTACCACCAAGATGATACTTCGCGAACAATAAATGAAGCTAAAAGAGACTTTTACAGTTAAGCAGATTATGGATTATCAATCTAACATGCCACGCTGCCTAAACATGCACAGCATCTTTTACTTCTCTCTCGCACGCAGTCTTACCTGTCTGTCCTCCAGCGTCCTGTGAGTTCTCCAGTCTGTGAGATGATGTGAGAGGCAAGTGATAAAGGAGGAGGACAGGGAGGTGAAAGAGAAAGATGACAGAAAGCAGATGGAGAAAAAGTGTCAAATAATGAGGAGAGAGAAAAGCCGGAGAATGACTGATTAATGCGCTGTGAAAGACAGATAGAGAATATTATCCCAGTGGGCAGCCCTTGCTGAAGATAAAGTGACAGAGAGACAGAGAGCTGGGATTGTGTGTGGTGTACGGACACTGGCAGCACTAGCTATCTCTCTCTCGCTCACTCGCTCTCTCTCTTTCTCTCACTCTGCCAACACTCAACTCCCCTCCACCCCTTCCTCTATCTCATTGTCAAATAATGGATCGGCATTCAAAGCATATCAGACCAGGCTAAAGAGTTTAACACTACGATAATCTCATACATATTATCAGATCGCAAGCGCTTCTTGTCTGAATTCGTGACAGGAGATTTGGAGATTTCATGCATCGTTAGTGGTGCCTTCTATGTCAAGCTTTAATGATCGTAGTTTAGGGTTGGGAGTATTTAGGTGTATTAACCTTATAGACCTCTTTGCAATGATTCAACCACAAAACCGAAGGTCGCCTAATCGCTTGGTTAGCAATCTTATGATTTTCACCTGGTGGATGATTAAACGGGTTTAAAAATCCTGCAGGATTGTATTTAGAGACCAGAACGTCATAAAGACTTTCTAACCACTCGCTTATCGAGGAGCGATGGGAGATTTCAAACTTTGTGAATCTCTACTTTCCAACCTTAAAGAGCTGGGTCCAGCATAGACATTAAGGAAAGACCAGACTGATGTTGCTTTTTCTGTTGATCTGACAAATGTTTTATTTATTTATTTTTATTCGGTCTGCCTCAGAAGCCCATAGCAGCATTTATCGATGTAAAAACGATTGAGATGGCCAATCAAATCGAAAAAGGTAGGCTTATGTTAAATGGCCAATATTAATCTCCATCGATGCTGTTTTGAACTGATTGTCATTAAGGCATGAATCATTTTCATCGCTTGACCTTTTTATTTCCTAAAAAGAGCAAGTGTTTCTATGCAGATCGCTGTGAATATCCGAGAGGGGTTTCCATACTTTACACATGAAGGGTCTAAAAATAGAACTCTAAAGACATGAATATAGTGTGCGTGGATACTCATCAGGTTTCCGGCAGGACGGGAGATGAATGCGCGGTGAATGGCTCACTTCTCAGTGACGCTTAGAAATCTACATTCATCGAAAGAGATGAAGAGTAATCTATGAATAGTTTGTCCTTCATCCGCACTTCCCTGAGACGCTCAGATGCGCAGAGCCACATGTAGAAAACACCGCACACAGCGTTTTCATGCTTCATATCACATGTTTATGAGCTGTGTTGTTCACATGGCAACAAGAACCACTCTCTGAAATACCATTGCACTGAAAAGTTTTGATGAATCTATCTATCTATCTGGATGTTCAGCCACTGTAGGTGTAAATATTTGTTCTGGCGGTGATTCACTTTGATTATGTGATTATCATCACAAATTATGCGGTGATTCATTGCTTAGTTCAGTTTTAATTGTACATTTTGGTATGATTCATATTTGTTTCAAAAATGCTGCTAACACAAATGTAGCTTCAAGGAGCAAATTACACCATGAAATGAAATATTAACTCAAACAATGCAGCTGAATTTGCTTTTACATGGCCAAAATGTTATTTTTATTTTGCATATATAATAATTATCGATCATGTTTTGGATGTGAAATCAATACCTAATATCCTACATTACATGCTCTTATAACTGATTTTTAAATTCTGAATGCATCAAAGTTCTTTTTGCTGTGTCAGATATATATTTACACCCCAGAGTTGATTTTAAAAAAAAAAACACTTATAAAGAGATGTTGATTCATATCTATGTTCTTCCTCTGCCACGTGAAGCGTGAAGAAGCCCATCTTTGGGAGCTCATCACGCACATGCACAAACACAGTCGCTTATTTAGTTCAAATCTCAGAAGGCAAAAGGAAAACTTGACGAGGACTGACATACGCCACGAAAGCGACTAAAAGTTCCACTTCATGAATGATCGTCCCTCTCAACACTCCTCTAAAGCGGTGATGACCTTAAGACTAACAGCGCGTTATCAGGCCTGCTGCTGATTATACTATCTTTACGTAACTCTGAATGTTCATCAGGGAATATTGCATTTCTCTTCCCCAGAACTTCAGATGGACCTTTGCGCATCCATCTGTATCCATGACGACGATACCTAGAGGTGATGACATCAGACTAAAGGGCAAAACCCAGAGGCCAAAAAAATGATAATATATAAATGAGAGATTTGAAATCTGGTAACGGCTTTTACAAGATTATAGCTTAGAAACCATTACAGAAAGATTAGACACGGCTGCTGCTCTTTATAAGGGCACATTAATAACAGGGACTCTCTCTCTCTGTAGTCTGTAGCCTATCAGCTGCTGTTTCTGTTTAACAACTTGACTGACAGTTGTTGAAAATGCAAATGATGGCAATGTTTTTGGATTGCTTACAAAGCATCTCATTCAAAAATCACGTTAAATGGACGTAAATTATAGGTATAACAGGCAAAAGATTTGGGTTTGTGCGGTGTAAATGACAGCCTGCATAAATTCCCATTAATAATAATAATTGCTTTATACATTACAGTCACCGTTGTTGTTGTTATCAAAGCACATCCGCAAGCACACAATATGATTAGCAATGCTAAAATTAATTGATAGCCTACTTTCGCGCATTGTTACAGTACAGCATATACGTAGAGAAACACTGCAATCTTATTTACTTTGCATGTTTCGTTTTATTTCGACACAGGTGTCACTGGCGGAACCACAGAAGCAAGATCTTTTGCCTTCATTTTTGCAACAGCGCACTCGTGTGGTGGATATGCAACAAAGCTCGCAACATAGTTTCAAAACGCATACTTTCACAATGTATGCAGTGCGCATTTAACAGAATAATACTGTTTTTCGATTAAAGCGAGACGAAAGACGTTTACAGACGCGTAGGCTGAGGATTTTAACTCTAAATGAGCGTATCTGCGCTGTCGCGAATCAATGCCATATAAGTCTATATTTGATAGAAGTGAGTAAAACAGTGCTAACGTCAGAGGAAGCGTGTAGCTCGTTTCTACTGTGGATTCTAGCCTGTCCACTCTGTTCCGCCTCTTTCTCACTACTGTTCCGTATTAACTTAAAACAACCACAAGAGGGGAAGGCACATTAATCAGTGCTTACCAATGTTATAATATTAATGTAGATTTGTAGTGAATATACATTAAACGTATGTTTTTAGAGAGGTTCTGTGCTTTGTACAAAGTTTTAAAAGAACTATGGCTGAGTGTATAATATTTGATTACTAAGCTTACTTACTATTTGTGATATTTACATTTAACTATACTATAAAAAGTATATATATATATATATATATATATATATATATATATATATATATATATATATATATATATATATATATTTTACATGCATTTATATTCAATTTATACGATATGTAAATCTATATGTACTTTTTATAAACATATTTTTTCTTATATACATGCATGGGTGTGCATTTATATGTACATAATAAATATATACAGTACACACACAAATCTACTATGTGAACAAAAACTTTTATATCGAAAGCGATTAATCGTGATGAATCGTTTGAAAGCACTATATTCTATTATATTACACAAAATAAAGCCTCGAAGTTCTGCATGGTTGTGGAGCTTGATACATGTAACCAATCAGAAGTCCAGCGGAGCAGCACGTGACCTTACCCGCTGAGCGAGCAGAGTGTACGGTCTGTTTTTCCACAACATCTTTGTCTCAGAGAGAACGGGAAAAAGTGAAAAAGCAAAATAGATCCAGCTGGGCGTCTTATGTTGTCGAATAAAATCTGAATCGTCTTTCAAGAAACGGTGTGCTGAAGGGGATGCTGGGGTGCCAGAGATGACGGGCAGGTACAATGTTTGCGTGACTTTAATTTTTAATTTGATATGTTACGGAAAAACGGTTCAACCAGAGATTCTGCAGCTATCGGCTAATTACTTTTTAAAAATCTTTCTTTTTTTTCCACCCACTCTTTATTTATTGTTAAACGATTTATGTTAAATTTGTGTACTTATTTTGGAGGGAAAACTGAAATGTAATAGATTGTTAAATGAGGGCGGATGCTAAGCCAATTAGCCTCTGTAGTAGAGTTTTCTGGACACACACACACACACACACACACACACACACACACACACACACACACACACACACACACACACACACACACACACACAGACAGAGCACAAGTGTTTAGATACGTCTTCTATCATACTGTAAGTTAACCTCCTGTACAATGCGTTGTGAGCAAATTAAATCCTTCATTTTATTTAACATGACGATCGTGATATTAAATCTCAAAGTGTTTCTGGATAACTGTGCTCCTCTTCCTCGTGAAATATTGCTTCTTGGTGGTTTTGTGTAGTCTGTGCTTTTTTTGGGAGAGCATTCTTGAGCTGGAGGTCCTCTGGGAAATAATATGGATAGCTGATCTAGCTTCTGAGATGTTAAGATTACAAATGATCGTGTTTAAAATATAAATAGAAAATTGTGCTGACGTTTTGCACAAAAAAAGTAACCTAATACTTTTTATTCTGTTAGAATGGATGTGATAGTAAAGATGCATATAATGTTTAAATGCTGTTGTGTTGATGACTTATTAAAGATTACTAAAAAGTATTATGGTTCTACAAAATATGAAGCAGAATAACTTTTCAATATTGATTATAATAACAAAAAAATCTTAAGCACTAAATCAGGCGTATCAGAATGATTTGTGAGGGATCGTGGTGACCCTGAAGACTGAATCAGCCGTGCCATTACAGGAAGAAGTGACATTTTAAAATATATTTAAATAGAAAGCAGTTATTTAAAATTGCAAGTTATGTTTCAAAATATAAATATACAAAAGCTACATACAAAAAAAAAAAAATAATATATATATATATATATATATATATATATATATATATATATATATATATATATATATATATATATATATTAGACTCCAAAACTTTTGAGCAGCAGTACATGAGTTTCTATGTAAGAACACTAGTAAAAATATCTAATATTTTAATTACATTTGGGATAAAAAGTTTATTTGAAAATAAAATAGTTATATTATGTTTAGGCTTTCAAAACTTTTATGCTCCACTGTGTATTCTTCCAGCTGGGAGGGTGTAATAGACAGACATAAGCAAATCTTCAACACACACACACACACACACACACACACAGATGGCACAGCTCCCAGTTTCTCACACAGCAGTGACACACCTCCACTGTTTCCTGTGAGGTCTTGCATGTAACAAGAACTGATAAACAACAGTCTCCTTCTCTTTAAAACACAAATGATCTATTTATAGTACACAAGCAGATCCTCTCTGCTGGGCTTCTACTTCACCATATAGGAACGCGCCTTAGAATCATCGGTCTGCATTAACACGGGGGTGACAGCAGAGAAGGGAATGAGGAAGTTGTAAAGACGCCTGCGTGCCCTAATAGCCAGCATCACCTGTGATGTCATAGAGCAGGGAGTCATTTGAGATCGCGTCTGCAGTGCAACCACGAGGCCACCGGCTGACTAATTCTGTTAGTGTGATGTAAACATTGCTTGCAGCCTTGCCTGGTGACTCTTTAATGGAGAAACTTAATATCTCAAGTGCCAGGCAGACGGCGCGGGGTTTTCTTGTATGGAATCATCAGCTTCAATCACTTCCAGGAGAAGGATAACAAATGACGATGGGATACTGATATCCGTTCAGTTTAATGATATTCAGTGAAAACGCATGCATACAATTGGAATACACTTTATTCAGAATTCAATCATATTTGGGTGAACTATCCCTTTAAACATCGAGTTCTGTTTGTTGGCTAAGCCAAGGCCTGCAATTATCTTCGGATAAATATATCTGTTCAATTTTTTTTTGCTTTAATAAAATTGTCATAAAAGCACTTTTTAAAGATTAGCTTACATTAGTTTAACATGGCTTTCTAATGCAAGTGCAGTGGTGATATGAAAGATAAACTTTACATTGTCGCTGCATCTTGTGCCCCCACTGATGTTTTTGTGTTTGAATGTGGATTCGTGATTGTAAATACAAAAGAGATTCATACTTTCGTATAAACTCTCATAGTAATATATAATATTGTTGAAAAAGGTTTTGAAAAACACTTTACTTGCCCAAGCTGCATTTATTTGAGAAAAATACAGAAAAATTACAATACTAATATTGTCAAATATTGCTGTAAAAAAGATTTATATGTGAATATTTGAAATAAAATATTTTTATTTTTATTTTTTTATATTTAATAAGCTTTCTGGCAGGGAGTGCCACTCTATATTGGAACTTTTCATATTATAATACATTCCTCAGCAATGTGCTGGACATATGAAAGAAATGTCTTTTATATAAATATATACAGTATATAAATGTTTAACACACAGAAGAGTGACGGATCAGGTCAACACAAAGAAGTAAAGACATTCTTGCATTGATTTAAAAAAAAACTGCTGATATCAGATTGATCAAGTATCGGCAGTTCGGTTTTATTGAAAAAATGATATTGTTGCATTTAGTTGTTGCAGATAGATCAAGGCTCATGGCGACTGCCGCTCATTTCTCCTCACATTGATCTGTTTCTGTTACAGCAACATGGCCAATGCCTTGGCAAATGCCTCGTGCGAACGGTGTGTAAAGTGGATTTGCCCCAGCAGAGAAGATTGTCAACAGCAACGGCGAGCTGTATCACTTAACAGTGCTTCGTCTGCAGCACAGTGCTTCCAGCAGTTTCCTGAAGGGCTCTTTTATGAGGTACTTCAATTAAAACCCGCTTTAGCATTAAATCATGAAGCCTAGGGGTTGAAGGGTAATATCAATCCTTTTTTTTTTTTTTTTTTTTCCGTAAATTATAGGAAGATACAATTTTTGTTTGTAGCAAAACCTGAAATATAAATTTCTAAATGTTTTAGTAAATATAAATATTAGTAACATTAGGTCTGGTAGGTTGCAAACTGTCTGCATTTGGTTGACTTTGACATGTATTCCCATTGAGCTGATGTTATGTTTGATTTTTCCTTCTGTCCATAGTTTGAGGGAAGGAAATACTGTGAGCATGATTTCCAGATGTTGTTTGCTCCTTTGTTGTCACCAGTGTGGTACACGAGACGCCGCACACAAACATACGAACAGGTGATGTTATTGACTATGCTAATTGTGAATTGTGTCCTCTATTCCCACAGGAGAGTTTATAATTGGGCGGTGATTAAGGCCATGAATAACAGCTGGCACCCTGACTGTTTCTGCTGTGATATCTGCCAAGCCGCCAGCGCCGATGCGTTGATTCGCTCAAGAACGCCGCCGTGAGTTTACAGCCGCTGAGGGGTGACCGTGACGGGCGATCGCTAGGCTGCATGCATTCAATAAACACAGTTTTTCAAAATTTATCTACAAGTTTGAGGAATGGCGGATGGTGGCCATTATTTTGAAGCTCCATAAATGGTATAAATCCGCCGTAAAAACTAACCTATAGGCTCTCTAGGGGTTAATACATGTCTTCTTTTAAAATTATAACTCAAGTCACTGACTTTCCTCGCAACGGCATACGCTGAGTCGGAGGTCCTCTAATAGCCGGAACTTGACTCCCTTGCGAACGAGCATACAGTCGCTGCTGGTAGTCAGTGATGGTTATCATTTTAAAAACGTATCTGCTTCAGAAGACACGCGTTAACCCTCAGGAGGCATAATACGCTTAGTTTTACGACGGATATATGTGGTTTATGGAGCTCAAAATAATGGTCACCATCCACCGAGCTTGAAAGAGCCAGGATGCATTTTTAAAAGACTCCTGACAGTGTTTGTCTGAAAGTCTTACACCTAGGATGGCTCGGGGTGAGTAAATCATGAGGTCATTTTCATTTTTAAGTGAACTATTCCTTTTTAAAACAGGTTTTAGTCCTACCAACAACAATCACCTTTTTGAGATGCATATCTGCACGTGAACCAAATCACCGATCGAGCTTTCTGATTGGCAAATGCGCATGTTCGCTTTTCTCCCAGCCATCTCTGCCGCCTGCGCCATAACCGCGAGAAAGCTCGGGCCTAGGGAAATACATCTGTCAGAAGTGTCACGCCATCATCGAGGAACAGCCCTCATTTTCGTAAATCAATCTACTATCCCGACCACTTCCAACTGCAGTAACTGGGCGTGGTCAGTCTGACACTAAATGAGCCCCTCTGCTGTGTCCATTTACTGAAAGCGATGTGAATTTGAGGTTGTGCGCTTTACAGCAAGGAACTGACTGCTGATGCCCGCGAGCTGAAAGGGGGAACTCTACTGCCTCCCCTGTCATGATAAGATGGCCAAGCCGATTCGCGGAGCCTGCAGACGCCCCATCGAGGGTCGCGTGGTCAACGCCATGGCAAACAGTGGCACGTTGAGGTCCGTGCCTTAATTGTATTCGGTGTTGCGACACAATTCCAGTACACAATGTGCACCGTGAATATTTATAAAAATATGTCAGGTGATAGCAAAAAGACGTGGTGCATTGGCCAGAATTGCTGCCTTGGCGAGGTAGCATAATGCAAACGCAATCCGGGCTGTGCGCCTGACATGGATATCGCTTCTGTTTGTGAGGGTTTGGCAGTAAAATAGACCTGCCACGGTCTTTGTGTTTGGAATAGTAATCAAATAATAATATAGAAGAAAATTGCTTTATCTAGCTTCATTTAAACTCTGTGCAGTCAAGTTGCATCAGATCAGTATTAATGTGTATTATATAAACATCATGCAGTAAAAAATAAACTATGCCAGGTGATTTATTTTATTAGTCATATCACACTTTCTGGGTGATTTCTTCAATATTTCAGCAACGTAGTGCTGCTTCAAGCACATTATTTTATTTCTTTGTGTCTGTATATTTATATTCAAATATGCATTTATTTTATTATTGACTGCTTACCTTTAAAAAGACAACTAAAGGTTTCATGTAGTTTTCATATTTAATTTTAATCAACATTTTATTTAATTGTTGTTTTTATTTTTTTATTGTTATGAAAAGCTTATTTCTGAAATGTTAATATTGTAACACTGTCCTATACCCAATTGAGTAATACTTAACTCATACTAAAACAAAACGGCATTATATCAGCCTTTTTCGCAAGCATAGACCGGATGATATGGCTTTTAAAGAAATTAACGCTTTAATCAAATAAGATTCGCTTAAACTGATCAAAAGTGAATGTAGAGGCATTTATGATTTTTCTTTAAATGCTATTCTTTGTTCAAAGCATACAAAAACAAATGTTTAAGTATTTCTTTGAGCAGCAATTCAGCATATTAAAATGATTTATGAAAGACACTGGAAGTCTGGAACAAGGATGGTAATAATATAGCTTTATCATCATCCCAGAAATGTATTGCAGTGGAAAACACTTATTTTAAAATGGTAGTGATATGTTACAATACTAACTCCAATAAATGCAGCTTTGGGGGCATAAGAGACTTCTTTAAAAATAGTTGAAACGCTTGGATGTTAGCATTTATTGAAGGCCACGCCACGGTGTGTTTGTGCGTCTTCTGCAGCATTTTGTCTGTGCTGCGCGTAGAAGCCTTTCCTGGGCCACCATCATTACGAGAGAAAGGGCTTGCTTACTGCGAGACTCACTACAACCAGGCAACGCGTAATTTGGTTCTTCTTTCAAAGCCCCTTCTCATCTCAAAAGGCTGTTGTTTTGCAGGATAATGAAAGTTTTTAACGTGAGACTAAAAAGCGCCTGCTCTGTGTGTCGCGCAGCTCTTTGGCGATGTTTGTTATCATTGCAAACTGGATCAAAGGAGATGGTAAGCGCCTTGCTTGAACACGATATCAACATTGAGTTCTCAGCCTTTAAAAACATCAATATATAACAATTACAAAACAAGTTCTTTTGAGCTGTTTTTGTGCTTTCTGTCAGTGGTTTCGGCTCTGAACAAGGCTTGGTGTGAATTGCTTCTCGTGCTCGACCTGTAACACCAAGCTCACCCTCAAGTAAGTGGCATTCTACACGCACACGCACTCATCCTATATCACAATCTGTCCTCTTTCCTTTTCTCTTAGCGATTGTCTGGTAGCTGTGTTTAAATTTGTGCAGAAGTGGCTTTAAATCGGCTCTCTCGGCCGCCATGATGTACTTCTTGGATCATTACTAACCTTTCTCTCCAGCTAACTCTTTTATTCTGTACTTCTCTGTCCTATCTCCCATTCCCTCGCCTCCAAATGCCACCGTGCTCCATTTCTCTCTTCTTCCCTACTTCAAACCCATTCCCTCTTCCACTTTTTCTATCCAATTTCCTCCTTTTGGCTGGATTTCTCCTTGTCCTCCTCGTCCTCGGCGGTGGCCCTGCAGGACAGGTTTGTGGAGGTGGACCTCAAGCCGTAAACACTGTTGGTGAACACCTGCCGAAGAGCTGAAGCGCGCTTGGCGTAAACGTGAACGCGATTCTCCATAACGGCGTAAAGAAAGTCATCGCTGCCTGTCTGTAACCCTTTTCTCCTTTCTCTCATGCTCATCTGCTTCACTCTGCTCATTATTATTGGTTAGTGTTCTTAGCTTCTCACTCATTTTTAGTTTTTTTTTTTTTTTTTTTTTTATTATTATTATTATTAATAATAATGGATATTTAGTTATATATATATATAATTATGCATGCTTATTTTCCGTTTTTTCCATCAATTTGAAATGTTTACCATAATCTAATCTAATTACTAGCGTGATTTTTTTCTTTAAGTAGAGTAAATAAACTATTAAATAAATACAAAAAACCACTATTAATTTAATAATACTTTTCAAAATTAATATAGTTTTTTGGATTGGTATGATTCCTAATTTCAGTTGTAGTCAATTTAAAATTTTACATTTTTAATTTAGTTATTATTATAAATTGTTATAATTAAATGACAGCCAGTTATTGCCTATATCATCAAAATAATAATCTGGTTATTGCAATCAGCAATAGTTATAATATAATATAATATAGATGCATCTCTATTTACCAGTATTCATTTGTCATTTCATTTGTCAGTTTCATTATCATATTTGCTTTTATATTTTATTGATGCCACTTATAAACCTAATTAATGCATGACACACGTCTTCAAAATGTTTATCAAAGTTTTAATAAAGTTTTTTTCCCTATAGTTTCGCTTTTGTTTTATTACAATATTTAATATTTTCAGTAATCATTTTAGCTTTTATAAAAAAATGTATAAATATATTAAAATTTTAGTTTTAGTATTTTAACACTTCAACCTAAATTTATTTAAAGTTATCTTAAAGAACAGTGTTTTTTTTTGTATTATTTTGTAACCATTTTTCAAACAATATTTAATTTATTCCTCTTTTTTTTTTTATTACCCCAAATTATTTTTGATCGTTTTAGTTGAAATGGTTCTCAATACCAGTACCACTTCTAATACCAATTTTTGTGTTTTAGGAACAAGTTTGTGGAATTTGACATGAAGTCGGTGTGTAAGAAATGTTACGAGAAGTTTCCTCTGGAGCTGGAAGAAGAGACTTAAGAAGCTTCATGAGACCTTAGGCCGCAAGTAGATCTCCTGCCCGTAGGGGGAGTCAAAGGATAGTCAATAGTTACATCTATGGTGCTTGGGGAGTACGAACGGAGACCAAACTAAATCTGGACCACACATGATCTTGGCTTAGTCGTAGAAGTGGGTCTTCCATGGCAGAAAGTAGCCAGCAGATTTTCTTTGGTCTCACACCAGCAGATGTTCTTATGTCTTAACACTCTGCAACCAAAACCAAACAAATACTTTTACATCAAGCGAATGATATATATATAGATATATATGTACTCTTGCATGTTTATAAAGATAATACTAGTTATATTCACACTGTTCGAGTGATTATTCAGCACGCTTTATCACTTCTGTTGCTTCATCTGCAATGCCACAGATGTCTAACCCCTGTCTGTGTCTTCACCGGGTGGGTCTGGCTTTGATGTATTGATCTGAGAGTTGTATTTGATATTTAATGTATGTTTAAGTTCTCATATTTTGTGTCAGACGGGGATCAGAAGCTAATGCATGATGTAATGAGCCTGGAGCAGCACAAACAAGCTCTAAACCTAGGTTTTATGCTCAACTGAAAGTGCTGAGGCTGTGTAATCTGCTTCTAAGCTAAACTATCTTGCTCTTTATTAAAGCCTTCGCCCATGTTCTTCGTAGTATGCAAATGCATTAGACCACTTATATTTCTTCTGAGTGGTTTATGAACCGTTATTGACTGTCTTGCATCATAAATATTCTTGTCTTTTTCAAAGTTTAGTTTTATGACATGCCTGCCTTATCGTTTTGGAGAAAAATGCCTTTTATACTCCTCAGATATAATGAATTAAGTGCCTTGTGTATTATCTGCATTGACAGTAATTATGATTTTTTTTTTTTTTTTTACAATCGACTGAACTTAAACGTGATTTGATGGTGTTTGATTTCATAACGCCATTAAAGATATTTTAAAAAGGAGACCTTTAAGCTCACTACATTTCTACTTCCATCAATTCACATTATATTTTGTTTGACTATGCATTCGGTTTTTTAAAGTAAAATTATTAGGCATTTAATTTTTTATTAAGTGAATTTACGTGATATGTTTTTTTCTATTGCAAATCTACTTTACTTTAATTAATCAACGCCTGCATTCACTGAATGATGCATTTAGGCAAAATATGTATTAATATGCTTGTTGGGCAGCTTTTATTAATAAAAAAAAACTCACTATGTTCTGTATGTAATATCAAATATATGAATAAAGTATGCACTATTTCGGATGTCTTCACACTTTGTATTTGTTTTGTCCATATCTATTAAAGTCATCTGCATGCTAGTGCGCTCCTATAAATAGTCAAAACTAGCTTTTTAGCAGACTTCTTCTACATGTATATGCAGCCAACTGACTCAACTTGCACTTCAATGAAAACAAAAGGCAGGATAGTAAGATCTCTCGCAGAATAAGGGCCAGGACAGACTTGCAACATTTTGTTTTTAAATAGGAAAAACGTAATGTGACTACATCACCAGGTGGCGCTGCTACACTAGGCTTATAGCTGAAATTTTCAGGAAAGTTGCATTTCGTTTTGGAAGAGACATTAACTCCTACTGTAAACTCTTTCAGTGCCAAGTCTCTTCCTCTAGTTTCCTTCAGAATTATAGTTACACAGTCGAAGTGGCATCACGGTTGAATGGTTTCATTCAAAAATATAAAAAGAAAAGGACGCAACGCATATAAAGTGCTCTGAGGTGGATTGAACTGAATAAACAGCTACTCTGAACAGACTCACTGTCTTACCTCTGAAGCTCTAAGTACAAATGAAACAATACCTCTGATTCTATTATTGTAGCTCGACGGCAGAAGTGAGAACAGCGCAAAAATATTATCTGGGTGTCGCCTCGCCTCTGTCATCGTTTACAATGGCAGTAATTTACATTCAGCCGCGCTAATTTCTGTGCTCTCGAGGGTTGCAGCAATTCGTCATCTCCTGCGAGCATCTCTTCCTCTGTGGAGTCTTTTCAAATGAAACGAGAGCAGAAGGAAATGACAAAGAACAATGAGACGCATCTCAAAAGTTCTCAAAGAGAGCGATTGAAGTGGGTGGATTGGACTAGTTAGTTCCTCAGAGATCATCTTCAACAATATGTCGACACTGCAGGGCTGTGGATCTGTGCAGACACTTCCTGAGTCTTCCTCAGTATTTACCTCAACCTCGGTGTTGTTTGTTAGTTGCTACATAGATAGATAAATAGATGGATTTGCTTTCACGCTTTTGCTTCATGTATCTTCACATATTTCTTTGTCATCCGTTATTGAACTACAATGTCAAAATAGCTCATATATAAAGGCTACCTATACATAAAGTCCTTTAAAGGTAAGTAGGGGCTTCTACCCCACTTTACGATTTTACATTCTGTGCTATAACAAATTTATTTCCTATAATAATACATTGGCTGGTGCGTCATCATCTTGCATGCTAAACTTGCTGTATATCTGTATGCTGCAATTTAAAAGAAAATTGTCCCTATTTTACCCTCAAATCAAATTATTCATATAAGTAAACAGATAAAATAAATAATTAGATTTAAATAAATATATGAAAGAAAATCTTATTAAAATAAGAAAATGAATGATGAATAATACATCAGTACTGTGTACAGTACAGTGCAATACTTATATATATATATATATATATATATATATATATATATATATATATGTGTATTTTTATATTATTTAACTTAAATATTTAGACATTCATATTTTGTGTGTCTTTATCCAAGAAAATGCAGATGCCTTTTAAATTTTAAGATGAGGTCCCAATGCATGACACACACACACACACACACACACACACAAATACAAATTTATGATATATAATGAAATTTTTTTCCCATTAATCTTGAATATGTAGTTACATCCTTATGTTATTGCACAGCACTGCTTCCCTTCACTGACCGGCCTTTAATAAACATCTTTAATTTTTATCCAGACGCACTGGGCTGAATAGATTACTCTCTGTTCATTGATTATGTTGAGCACCATAAAAAAAAAAATCTTAACTACATTTTTTGAAATATAGGCTGTGATGCAGCTAGCTGGAAGCCAGAAGTGTATAGTAGTGTCTGCTAATTAAGGATTTACATCAAACCAGATATTTGTTGTGGAGCCCGCAGTGCATTTGGTTTGTTGATTGAGGCGTGTAAAATCATGCTGTGCCCAGAGGCCGATTCTAGAAAAGTAATGAAGTATAAGAAAAGAAAATATAGCTCCTGTGTCCACGAGAGTAGCCCTCTTTAATTATTCATGCTGAGCGGGAATAGTCGTACTTGCTAGACTTTGTTATTCAAACGATAGGACGCATTGATTGACTAGCGTAGGACGCTTGGTACTCCTGCACGGTCGGATCAATTTGTGTGTAGGAGAAAGAAAGAAGGCTGAAAAGAGAGACGGACTGATGGAAACAGTGAGGCTCAGGACTGCGGGAGTTATGGCAAAGGACTGAAAATCTATCATGGTGACAGTATGCATAGAAAACGCCAATATGTGTCACACACAGAAAACCTTCCGGTGGATAAAGAAAAGCCGCGCAAGCGCAGAGCCGGGATCTGTGTGCGGAAACGCAGGTGCAGCCGCGTGCTTTATCGGGTTTCTGGTTGTCCAAACACAGCCCAGTTCATTTTTTTGATTAATATTATTGATTCGGCGAGGAAAATTACGGTAGCCCGCTCATCCGGAGCATAAACACGCCGATATCAAAGTTGCTTTTCTCTTCGCTAAAGTTTTAGAAGGAGAAAACGCCTCGGGATGTGCAGCCAGGATGTGGGCTCGCATTAATGGCGCCTCGGCTGTATATGCTCCAGCGTATGTGACTGAGAAGTGTTCTCGACATCTTGTACTTGTCAAATCTTCTACTTTTTGTCTCCTTAATTAGCATATTGAGAAGAGTGCCATCATGGCAGGTGCTCTGAGCTGCTGGTTTCTGGTTTTACATACTTTCAAGTGAGACTTTCAAAGCTGACCAGACGCCTTCATCGCACGCTATTGAGGTAAAGAGGAAGCAGGATTTCAGAGCTGTATAATTGACATAATTATCTGCGAATAAGTCGATCCTTTGTGCAGCACTATTTCTAGACGCTGCTTCTCCTCCACGTCCCATCAGACCAGATCTCTCTTTTCTCCAAGACGAAGCCAAGTGAATCAAAAATGGGACGCATGTTTTATTCAGGAGACAAGTGATATCATGGCTTGTGCATCGGGGAAAAAAGTGCGCTTGAGTGTTTTTGTTTGGGTTGGTGTTTGATTGGAAGTCACTAAAAGTGAAATTACTTTACCTATTGATTTTTCAGGGCTCATTTTCTTACGATTTAGAACACGGCAGAAAGGAAATGCTTTCACGGATATCTTAGTTAAGAATGGCATTAAATCTACAGCATGTAATGAACCTGTGAAATGTGGGGGTGAATTAGATGTTGTGAGTTCGAGATGCCAATGTTTAATTGCAGCATCATTCATCAGCGTGACAGCAAGTTTTGCTCAGATTTTGGGCAAATTTGGTTTCAAGGAAGTTCCCAGTAAAATAACGTTAAAGCATCTGTTTCGTGGACACGAGGGAGATTATATCACCTAAATATTTTTTTCTTTTCAATGTTCAATAAGCAGTTTCTTATACCAGGATGCCATCTGGGAGATAGAGATCATTTAGTTGTTTGTCATTTAAAAACACACTGCATTGAATTTTCATGAAATGGAAATGTCTGAGCAATCAAGTAAAAATGAATATCTAGTGAAGGATGTCTCAATTAATTTTAGTTATTCTAGTGAATCGTGAGATCTTTTTTAACCCCATATTTTAAGCCAGAGAAGGTTATGCATATTTCACAATTACAAGGCTTTTGCGAGAAAGATGGTGACAGTTAATTAATGGGTTGTAAAGCCCTTTCCAATGTGTACAGTGTGCAGAGCATGGATGTTAAAATTCTTACATTTATACCTTTGAAAGATGCTGCTTTATTTTATGGCCTCACTTATATTAGGTGGCCTTAGCTACTGTGTACTTATATTTGGTACAGTGCACTAATTGTGTACATACATGCTTTTACATTGCATTTATATATTTTAAAAATACCTATGCTAATTACATCTGTAAATAATTTCTGTAATTACCCATTCCATACACCTTACCCACACCATTAAACCTGTGGCTCTAACCTTATTGGTATCCAGAAGTGTTTTGCAATGCAATATGACCACAATACGTAAATCGTTATTTATTTTTTAATCCAAGTTCATAGCAGTCAAGGTCACCCAATAAGACGTGTTCTTGCATTCTTTGTTAATTAGTCTGATGCCTATGTACTACTATTTGAGCTACAGGAACGTACATAAAAAACCCCAACCAATCATGCTAAAACTTTAAAGTGCTATGTTTAGTTTTTAACATCAGAGGAAAATATCAATCTAATTTATTTAATCAATTAACGCATCCTCCTGCAATAGGTAAAAAAACGTACATACTAATACTTATTAGCAATAATGTTAGCACTTATTAACATGCTCCTCTGCAATAAATAAAGTGTCTTCATTTCCTTTAATATAGTCTTTGTTTCAGAAGACAACCACAGTGGATTTGTGTGACAACACTTACACAGATGTTCTTCAAACAGATTGTGCTCTTATTGTATTCTGTATTTGTCCAATTAAAGTTATAAGTATTGCCAATTGAAAATGCAAATAAGAATGCTAACTCATGGTTTTTAAAATGTGCAGTATTTAATCTCAAAAGCGGACCACCCCGGGATCAATAAACTCGATGAGCAGTGTGAAACCTTCCTATAGCTCAACTATAGGTTCTGTTTTTCAGGAATGCGCATACTGAAAAATAGCTTGGCGTCATCTGCCAAATGCCTAAAATGTACACGGAACAAGATAACCCGGGGTTAAAAATGATAACCCAGAGTTATGAATTTCACACTCGAATGGTTTGCTTAAAGATCTGACAGCACATCTCCACCTAAAACAACCTATAACTTTGCTCCATCCAGAATGGGATAACTTTCCTGCACCATTACCTTGTCAAAAACGCCTATAAAGTAAAGTCTTCATTGCATCCAGGCCTTCTGAGAAACATAAAAGGACGACGGTGCACCAAATTCACAACCCTCCCCAAGGGGTCACACTGACAGTATGCCATTTCTCTCGCTGTACTCTCAGTCTACAAATCCTAGTAAGCTAAAAGCAGATAATTCGTTTCAGACAGAGCACAGTGTGAGAGCTCTCCTGGCTTTGTGAGCCATCACACTGAATCCCACCTCAAATAAAAGAGGCATGGGAAAGTAACTTTATGTAGGATTTTTTGACATTGCGACGGTGTTAACAGAGCTTAACCTTCTCCAGGTTTAATTTGCTCAGGTGCCTGTTTAAATGTCATCGCAGTCCTCCTGATTGAAGACTCCCTGCCTCGCTGTATTTAGATGAAGTTATTAAACATCTCTAGTCTGCCATTTACGTAATGTCTTGGTATATTAGCGGGTGTTAGGTTAGAGCTGTGAAGTGAAAAATGAAGATGAGACCTCCAGTTTTTTTTCTTTAAATCAAAGCTGTTAGAGTCCATTGAAACACATCTACTAGACACAATTCACAGAAAACATTTTAATAAAAATGCACAAAACTTTTACAAGCTGTAACAGATTTGATTCAGAAGCTATATTTATAATTAATTTAGGTTTATATTTCAGTTATAGCTCTGTCCCTGTTGCTTATTAAAGAATAGAGTGAATTACACATGGCAGTGTTTTAAAATGTCCAAACTCACAAATGTAGATCAAACATCAATTTTTTCACAAAATATGTACCAACATATGAACACTAGAGGCAGTAAAACTCTGACTCCTTTTATTCCCTTTTCACACAAATTTCCGATTAATAGAGAATAATTATTACACAATTATTTGAAGAATATCATGTTATGGCTTCAAAAACAATATTAAAATGCTGGGATATTTGTAACCCAATGCTTTTAAGTGTTAGCGCCACACATATCCAGCTCCGTGTCCATTTGTTTTCATAGATGATATAGGTTTGCTCGGTAGCTCACGGAGTACAGAGAGGACGAGGAGCTCTGGTTCGAATCCTGTGTAACTACGCTTGACAAAACCGTTTAAATCGGTGTAAAGGAAGCTGAAATGGCACAGTTGCATCAACAAATGTGTTTTTATATCAGTTTTGCATTTGGTAACTCTATCGGGTAGGTTTTAGGTTTGAATTTGGTATAGAACATATTTCCAACATGATAGAACAGTAACTAGTGACAGTCCACTGATATTTCAACTCTGAACTGCTGCAATACATACCTATAGCAACGTAATAAAAAAATGTACCAGGGTGCACGTATTGAACCTGTATTTTAGTGCCAGTAAAATACTAAAACGGTTTACATATAAGGTGCATATTTTTATGCAACCAGGTTGGATATTTGTATAATATTCCTCCTTTTTTGAAAAATGACGAAATTGTAATTTTTCCAAGTGAGCTATTCCTTTAATGCGCTCAGGCAGTTTTAAAGATTCTGCCCTCTACTGACATTTTCAAGCTATCTGATTAAGGCTGACCCGATGTGCTCCGTTAACCTTTAGCATATTGCATTGCATGTTCTGTGTGTCTGAACTGAATCTGGCCTTCCTGATGAGATGGCGCAGAGAAACAACAGGGAAAGGAATGCCATTGATTTGCCATCCAACTCCACTGCCGTAATCACCTGATTGTTCCAGACAAATATACAGAGGGATCGACAAGAATACCAAATTAGATCTCTCTCCCCTCTGGCCTGCTCCCAACAGAACATATTTTCCTCAACCAAATGCCGTGAAACATAGAGCTATATTTAAACCAAACCAGGAAATTTGGCGCATGTGTGTGTGTGCGTGTTTGGCAGCTTTGATCATTTTAAATTAATTTTGCAAAGAGCACCGCCAAAACAATTGTGCAAGAGCGACGCATTTGGGGAAAGAATGTCCCAAAAAGTCAGTAAAATCTAAAATTATCTATATTGAGGGAGAAGCCATAAAGAGCCCAAGAGGAAAATGGCTTCTCAGAAATAAAAGCCATCTGTAGTCAATGGGTGTCATCAGAATCAAACAGCTAAAACATTTACACAGTCAGTGAATTTCTTATTTTATTTATTTATTTATTGGTGAATTGTTTGTTTAATGAAAAGTCCATGACAGAAAAACAAATGTGTGTGTATGTTACATGCCCATGGGCTCTTTAGGTCAGTGAGGTAATATATTATGAAGTGACTGTTCGCTGTTCAGTTAAACTACATTTAAGAGCTAGATTTAGTCAATGGGTAAGGAGCACTTTACTATGCATATCTTGAAGAGAAAATTCCCACAATTCTCAAATTGTAAGGTTGTTAACAAGACTAAAAATTCATAAGAAGGACATTTGCAAATACCCTCATTAGAGTAAAATCTGAAAACGTACCATACTATAGTTTTACTAGAAATGCCCATATTGCCTTTGGGCTGTCACGTAATTTCCTGCTAATTAGCTGTATATGTTAATAGATGCGCTTCTTTATTTTTACTAAAGCAAATGCATTTTCAAAAGTATTTTATCTTTTAGCCTAAACTAACGCAGCTACTTCTTAATTTCTTCCTCTTCTTCTCCTCTCTCTCTCTCTCTCTCTCTCTCTTATGTTCAACACGTCTAATTTTTAACACACATTAGTGCACTTCAAATGACTTTGCTTCTTGTTATTGATTATTAAAGACTCTTATGGGCTGATTTACTTTGGTCACAGTATTGGGAAAGCTTAAAAACAAAAAAACTAAACTTCATTTAAAAGTAGCTCAACCAAAATGTAGTTAGTTTGGTTACGCTGCTACTTTCACTTACTCTGTTTGATAGAAATTTACTGCAATTAAAAGATCCTTGAATTTATATGAGGTTCTTCTTGGTGTTTGTGTTTTTGCTTAATTGCCTGAACTCAGCTGTGCGTCCGGGGAGCTGGCATTAATGCGATAATGTGATTTAATAACCGTTTTCTTCTTACCAAAGTTGCTTAAAAACGTAAAATGTTTACACAGATTCCGTTTGCTCTTTGTAAAGGTTAAGCATGTTTTGCTATGATACTTCTTGTAATTTGCACATTACGGATGTGAAAGTTGCGTAACAGTTGGCTGATCACACGAATGTTTCAAGTCCGTTCCCAAATCGCTATTACCTTTGAGCTGGAGAATAAATGAAGCCATTGCTCCAGGTTGCTTCGGAAAGACTTGATCTGAAATTAGCGAACGATCATTTGTACGGAAAGCATCTGCTAGAGCGGCGGCATAATAGTCTACAGAGTTTGTGTTTCAGGAAAAGGTTGAGGTTATTTGAAAATGTTGATTGAAGCTTTAATGGTGCCATGATGAGAGGTTACAGGCTGATTATGTGGTGTGCCATTTCAGGTAGTGGAGTGTGGGTAGTTTGTCTTCACGCTACACACTCGCACAAACACCCCCCCACAAAAAAAGGTTTATTTTAAACCGAATCGGCAGTAAATGTCTAAGTGTTCATTAAAAAGCTCTTATATGGTTATCATCTGTTTCCATAACAGATTTAAAATGTCTAAAACGCAATATTACCTTCATTAAAAAGTCACCACAAGTGAAAATGTTATAATTATTTTCAAGAATATTTGGCCTAGACGTTTTTATATGTAATAAGTAAATGTTGCATGCAACTGTCAAGCTCTAAAACAACACATAAACCGTGTTTTGTTTTAGTATATAAGATTTAAATGGCTTTAAAGCCACCTGATTTATGAGACACTTACAAATTGTAGTCCATCACTGATTACAGATCGCGCGTGAAACTAGTTATTAACATAATCTAGCAGGTTACTTGTTTTTAGGTGCTGTGTCCTGACTACTTTTTAGATATACTGTTTTAAAATATATAACATAATATTAGTAGAGTTAAACAGATACTAAAATCACTGCTGGTAACGGTGTTAACCAGTACAAAGGTCTGACATGTGCATAAAACAGCCTGGCAAAACTATATGTTGCTAGTCGTTTAAAACTATCAGTGCTGCATTTTCAGGTTCAAAGTACACTTTAATGTAGTTTCCATTTCCTGTAATACTTTAATTGAGTATTGATTTTATTTCCCCAGAGGCATAACCGCGCTTTTGAAATGGCCTAAATTCCCAGAAACCCATTATGTCAAATACAAGCCTTACAGACCGCCAACCAGCAGTTTACAGAATGCAGGGCCCTCATCAATTCTGATTTTGAGCAATTCCAACAAGTATTAATTGTAGAGTAGTAACTGTTACTTTTCACGCCATTGAGTTTTTATGTGTGGTCCACAATGAACACATTAGGTGCTTGCGCTCTCAGAGGGAGAGGGACATTTGATTAGGCTTCAATTACTAAAAATTACCTCCATTTTTTGGGTGGGGGGAATGTGACTAATGCAAAACTTTGTGGGTATATTATAAGTGATCCGTAATGCATTGCTGTGCCGTCTTTACTGGTTATTCTTGGTGGTTTCCTGGCTTGGTCAATAAGCCCATGCACAAGTTTCTAGAGGGCCTTTAACACCTGTTTAGAGTTCTTCTAACCCTCTTTCAGCCCAGGAGGTACATTTTACATGCTTAACACAGTGTGTTAATTATGCACGCTAAAAAGTGTATTTTCCATGTTAATCAGAGGTGTAAACCACAATGGCGACTAACTATTTTAGAAAGAGTTTCTATTTCAGAGTGCTTTCAAAGCGAGCCCCCACACTTCTGATTGGCTGTGATATTTGACTGATATTTGCTACTGTCTTTACCAACAGTTGTGATTATTCTGGCTTTACGCTCGCATGGAGTTGCCAAACTTGTTCGGTGAAGTAATGCAGTGTTGGAAAGTTACAGTCGGGTAATCGCATAATTTTGGTTAGTCAAGGCAGCACCTCGCACTATAAACAGTTCCCAGCAGGCACAGGACATCAATATAACATCAGGTTGACATTGGACATGATGTCAGACAGGCGTTGCATTTGGGCTTGAGACTGAAAATCAGGCTGTTGTCAATATTTCACCCGATTTGACATTCATGTTGGATTTTTCTTAACCTAAAAGCAACAAAAACCAACATGAACTGTTGCGGCACCGGAGATCATTACACTGCTGTTACGGTTCTTCAGTATGCAAGTAAAAAAACACATTTTTTTATTCATAGTACAACTCTCTCTGTCATTGAGGCCTGAAACAGTGCTCATGAAAAAACAAAAACAAAAACGCACAGCCTCATATACCTTCATCCTCTAAATTTCCTGAAGGAACTGTCTGTTCAAGGCCACATGGATAAAAGCTTCTGCTTAATGAATAAATGTAAATGTGTAAATCTCTCTAATATGAGTCCCTGTGCTACGCCTCTCAGACATTTCTCTCTGCACCCCAATCATTATATTTTCACGACTTCTTGATCAAGGGAACAGAGTGATCAAAATCTGAGTAGCACTTTTATTTTCGTAGCTCAGCAAGTATTAATTGCAAAAGTTTGGCGCTCCAATAGGCCACATCAAAATCTTTTACTGCATGCGCCAGTCCTCTCTGACAAAATCCTTCCATGCTCTATTGAATTATAATATTAAAATACTGCAGTATTCAGTACTAATGTAGACTAATTGTATATCCTTTTCTCCCCTTCATCAAGGATACATCAAACGACAGTAAGGATATTACATTAGAAATTAAATATTTTTCAAATGATTTATGCAGCACACCGTTTTCAACACCCAGCATTGAAAAAAGGCTGACATTTCCAATGCAAGTCTACGTTGTACAATGAAAATGTATAGATTTGTATAGAAAGATTTACTGATCAGTTGGATTAAAGTCAAAAGTACCAATCAGAACATGAATAGAGGCAAACGTAAAAGTACCGTGAGCGTTATGAAAAGGCAGTTACCGCGAATGAATGCCTGTCAAAAGTATATTTTGTGTTTTGCGATAACACAACTGAACTAGCAATATTTATAAAAGTGCATTTCTGATGATCTGCTGTCTGAGGTTTGTTCCAAGAGTTTTGAATAGTTGCTTATGAAAATTGCACCAAAATGAATGTAAACTGTAAATTGTCATGACGCCTCAATAAATGTTCTATTACTGGGACTGCTATGCTTCGCTTTTTTTAAAAGGAGCATGAGGCTGGCAATGCATTCTGGGAACACCTCCAGCTGAGGAGTGTCTGGAAACGCTGCTTGTGTGAAAGCACTATTAGACCTCTCACTGATGGCTTTGTTCAATGGACTTTGAAGTACACATTTTTCCACCTCTAAGAGCACCGAGCTCATTCCTGTTCACTGATCTCTTCTTTACTGGCACGAGCAGCGTGTGGCAGGTCAGAAAAATGCACTTGCCTCTGGTTTTTGTGGAAACCAACTCCAGTCAAGCGCTTTCTTCTCTTTATTGCAGCAGGACATTTCATTTAAATCAAGCTATTTGATCCGCCTGATGTTTATGTTAAAAGCGCACGCTCTCTTTGATGTTTTAAACATTTATGTCTTCGCTGAAGTGTATATTTGCTGCTTCTGCTTTTTAAGTGTAGTACAAGATGGAAGCTTGTCAACCTTTTCAGGTTTTTAGTGAGTGATAAACTCTAGTAGCACATAAATAATACATGAAACCAAGCTTCAAAATCTACCGCCGACTCTCATTTTGCTATGTATTGTGCATTAAAATAATACAAATCTTTGTATTTCTATAGTCTTCACTAATCTTGTAAATTACACCAGTCCTTCAACACACACACACACACACACACACACACACACACACACACACTGAAAAGAGTTTGCTATACACTTGTTTTGAAGCAGCGAAGAACCCATTATTAATTTTTCTCATTTCTAGATTTTCGTTTCATACTTTTTATTTCAGAATTTATTTGAGACATTAATTTTGTAACATAACATACTGACACTTTTGATGAATGTGTCCTGTGCTAAATTTTTTTTTACTTAAAAATGATGAGGAAAAAAAGAAAACAAGACTTATCTTTGTGACTCCTAAATTTCAAACAGTAGCGTAGGTTAGAAGAAATTTGTTGTGCTTTGGTCGAAAGAAACACTGCTTTATACAGAAGAATGTCAAGGTTCATTCTGTGAACCGGAGCTCAACAAAAAAGTAAGTCCTACAATCCAATAACACACAAGTCTAGCGGTTAAAGCCGAGAAGAAATGTAATGTTTGGAAAGGCCTGCTTTTAAGACAGATATGTCAAGGGACAACCTGAAAAGTTCACTTCACCAAAATTTCTCCAAGCAATTGCGCAGTTGCACACTCTCTAGAAATGTTACATCTCTTGCTCACTCATCCTCATTCTGACGGCACCCATTCGCTGGTGAGCAAATGATGCAATGCTAAATTTCTGCATTAAGAAATAAACTCATCTCCATCTTGATGTCCTGAGGGTGAGTACATTTTTCAGCAAATGCTCATTTTTTGAAGTTAAACGCGTTGCTTTAATGTAAGCTTTATCAGAAACGGGATTAATATGTCGGCATTGTAACTTTCAAGATGCCGCGGCAGTAAGCACTTTTTATTTAGAAAAGAAATTAAGCGCAAAGGATGAGCAGAAGTTATTTTGTGTTTTAAGGCAACGGTGTTGTTTGACTGAGCTTAACTTGAACCCTGAACATTTCTCGCAGTGCTGCTCGGCACAAACAACAGCAAATCCTGCATATGAATCCATTTGACCTCCTGATGGTGCACTGCTCGGCAACTGTCTGATACTGTAGATCATGAATATTTACACTCCTAAACTCTAAGTTTCCTTCCAACAAACGCTGTATGATAAATACGCCTCGCGCAGCAGAGGCCGGAGAAAACACATCTCGGATGGGTTCATCTGTGTACGCCATGGGGCCGATCAGCGGGAACGCCTGATGGGAAAGATGCTGCCTAGCACATCCAGCCGCTTTCAGAGACATGCTGAGCACAGAGCCTGTAGCCTGTCAGCAACAACATTACAAAAAAACCTAAGCTCCAGTAACTCAACTGCACGGCAGAGGCAATTTTGGCAGTAAATTTACACAATTATCCTGCTTGAGTAATCAATGACTCTCGTGAGCTGGCAGAAAAAAAAACGATGGCCGCTAGATGTAAAGTCTGTGTGTGTGTGTGTGTGTGTGTAGAGATGAAAGAGAGAGAACAGGTGTGACTGTACCCTCTGCGCCAGTAGTGAAGCCTCATTTCCCATACTTCTGCCAAGTTTGCAAATTGAAGGTAAAGCTGCAAAGTCGGAGTTGAGATAATAGATTAAGGTGTAAGATTTGAGATCACTTAGCAGCCTGGAACAATGGTATAGTGATAAAAGAAAGGCTGTGAGTGCAGCGCCTGAGAATACAGGAACCTCACATGTGATCCCGCGCCACGGGAGTGTGACTTTCTTGACACGCATTCAATTAGTTAATGTGGCACACACGGCAATGCGAGCTGATCTATCTGGCATCATGTTTTGCAATAAATAAATGAAAAATAATTCAATATGTAACGTTCAAGTTTTCTTGTCCCAACAAAGGCTGCGCTAAAAAGGACTGGGAAAAATATTACAATGATGGAAAGTATTGTGTTTTAGTTTGTTATATTTGAAAAACAATTCCTGTGATGATATAATAATATAATTCAAAATGTTACCTATATTATAGTTAATGCAAAATTATAAATGTCTATTTCATTTGAGCTCGGCACTTCTTCTTAAGCATCAATTAACTCTCAAGTAGTGGGCGGTAAAAGTATGCTTGGTTTCGACATGCTGTCAGGCAGAGGGCTCAGAGTTTCTTCCTCTCGTCCGCAGTGCCGGACAGGGCTCAAAGCGCCTGATTTTACTTATAGTAGGCTTTGTGCTCAGGTTGGACAATTGGCGCGATTAGAACGCAGTAGCCAGCCAAGTACTTATCAACGCCGCGCCCCGAAATCTGTTTGACAGCCAAACACCGCTTAAATCAGCATTAAATGTTTCTCAATCTATAAAAGAAAACAAATCACTGAAAACAAACTTTTTTTGAACTATAAATTCAATTGCATATTTCTAAATTAATGATGCAACTTCAACCACTAGGAAAACGCTAAAACATTTAGCAAACTGCATACATGTCTGTATCTGTCAACCAAGCACTAATAAGTGGGTGGTCGGCTAAATGTTTGTGTAATACAGTGATATCGCTAAAAATTAAGTCAATAAAGCTAAATTAATATCTCTTTTTGACATTTTCTGGCCATTTTTCAGTTTGCAGATATACAGTGTGTATATATATGTATATATATATGCAGGTACGATCTAATTTCTGGAGCTGAGACTGAAAGCCGCCAATGCCAATGCATCACTTTTCACCACCTGTTCGCTTTCAATGCAGACGAAGCTGCCAACTCCACCAATTAATCTTGGTTAAACATTAGCATGCTTGAAGTTCCGAACTTCACTAATTTCACAGAACCTGTTGCTTACCCCAAGCCCACTGGTCCATCTGACTTTTTTCAAAATGCTGGCAGTTCCAGCAAAATTATCATGAGGTTTATACAAGCCCCCATGAGATCGCAGATAACAGATGACACACTGCCAGAGTTCCCCCAGATCTCATCCTGTAAAGTAAATGGCAGCCAAGGTTAATTGGCTTCTCTGACTCCCAGAGGCTGATCGACTGTATCAAAATTGTTTTGCTTTGTTATGCGCGGAGGGTGATGGGTTTAACTCAAGGCATTAAATAAAAGAGATTTAGTCACCAGCAGTGATTTAAGTCTCCGCCTGGCGTCATCGACTGTCCACTGTGCATCCAATTAAAATCAATGAACTATAATTGTATTTTATAGTAATTGGGTGGTCTCAGATATACCAGTCAAAAGACTGGGACTTATATTGCGTAGCCTAAAGCTTTCATCCACCCTCAAATGTACTTTTGGCACAATGCATCTAAGCGAATGCATTAAAAATGAATATGACGACAATTGAATTATTATTGGTTAACTCTCGTGAGAAATTCATTTAGGTGTAGGTATTCTGTCCATCTTTCAGCTTCTCTTTGAGGCAACATCCACGCAGAGAAGAAAGAGCAATTTATTTCTTTTTATCTCCTTTCACTATTTCTTTCTTCCTTTCTTCTTGCTTTAAGGGTTGAGGTGTTGATTAAAAACGATCTGAAAACCTCACTTATAGTACATGCGCGCTGCATTTTTCTACATGCCGTGATTTTCAGGTTTAGACTTTTCTCCAGATATCCACTATATCGGGGGCGAATTGAATTTGGGCTCATCGATAATCCAATCTTCATAGGTTTTTTTTTTTTTTTTCCTCCACGCGCTCGTTTTCCTTTATCCGCCCAGAGAAAAAGCCAACAAGTTAGTCATGTGAAACAGTAGGCTGCACGGAGATGCTTCAACCGCGCATTTGTAGCCTTATCTTTGTTTTTCGCCAAAATATAAAATCATAAAAGGTGAGTTATTTAATGATCACAATGCTAAACGGTCGCAATTTTACACCACCCCGCCCGGTTGGTCTGCAAGTTAAGGTTTTTGAATGCTTTAGACAAAATTTTATGCTTCCCGTACAGTATGGTGCATCTAGAAAAGTACATTTGAATACTGTAGTATCGGGCTGATCTAGTCCTAGAGAGTATCAAACTGATATTTGTGTATTTTAAAATAACTTACACATTGGAATACATGATTACAGTATTATCTAAATGATGCTGCTATTTGCTAAGGGGAATTTGAGCAAGTTTATAAATAGCTTGTATAATTTCAACACACTTGCAAAGCAAAGCATACGGATGTCCAGTTAATTCAAAGATTTTAAGATCACAAATGTTCCGCCTACACTTCTTACTGTAGTCTAACTTGTTTATGTGTCTTAAGAAAATATAAAGGCTTGCTTTTATAAAAGGATCATTGTGATTGCTGTGATAATCAGGTGCCTCTGCCTTGAGAGGTGTTGTTTGGCTTTGTCTACAGCCTACCTGTTACAGCAGATGGTGTGGGTGGAGTAGTTGTCTCACTACCACTGTATCCTAAGGGCTGGCACCATCTGCCTCTCTTCTCCTTCTCCATTCTGGCTTATATTACTAGCAGTCATTTGACACAAAGGAAATAGATACAAACAGATCAAAATCGTAGCGTAACGGCTCTGTCGATGCTGCACATTCTGGCCAGGTCAGGCTACACGGATAAGCAGAAAACAGCACGCTATGCACCGAAACATACTATGGCACGCAGAATAATGAGGAGCTGCAGCGCAACTACTAGGGGCCAAAATATGATAGTCTGCTGGCCTGGGGCTAATATGAGACTGCTCAGTTGACGAAGTGCATGTTATACATCCATCGCTTTGAGCATCTGTGTACATTTTGAATATGGACATTTATTCAGCGATAGGAACACGACGACCAAAGTCCTGACTATTTCTGGCAGTCACTGATAATAATAAGAAATCGCTTTTGCTGTCAAATAAATATATTAGTATTGATTATAAATGTGACATCAAGATGTGATGAAAATTACAATCATTTCACATTACGCCTTCTGTATTACACTTTGATTATATTTTAACTGTTATGTGTGTAGATCTTCTTTCATTTTGTGTTTCCAGAGTTAGTATTAAAATGCAATATTTAATTACTACACATTTTTACGTATGGAGCTGGTGAGTGTTTACCTGTTTCAATACAGAAATAACTCTTATGTTGAGCCTGAGTGGCACGATTGGTCTCGCACGCTTTCATTTCCTGGTGATATATCAAAACCATCGGTCATCTGCACTCATAAGCTCTAGAAAGCTCCATTTATTAATATAATTATGAAATGTACAATACCATTCATTTATAGAATATATAGAAAAAAAACAGCCAGAATCTATCTTCACTAGAAAGCAAGTGTTTTTTCGTTTTGTTTCTTTTCTAGGTCAGGATATAATGTACCTGAATAAGGACGATATTTCTGCTCCCGGGTACTTGCAGTCAGCCAGACCAGCCTGGCCATGGGAGGAGAATTAAACTGCCTGAATCTGCCTGGCCCAAATTGGGATACACACAATGATCTATATTCCATCCCCAGCCGCCACTGATATGGCTCATAGTCCTTGGTGGTTAATCCTAGCCTTTGTGCCACCCTTGCACCAGCCAATAGCTCCCACATCAAACACGGGGCTGTTGGATGCGGACGCCTCTAATCTTGTTTTTTTGGACACGCTGGAGCTTAAGGATCGATCCCTAAAAACAACATCTGGGAAGAAGTCTGCTCACAAAAACCATTCCTCCTAGAACCTTCTCCGCTGGGTTTCAGTCTGATAGCTTGCCTCGCTATATGCAGGCTCTGAGACAGACAGGTTTGAGCAGGCACACTGATAAAGACATCTAGAGTGATGCTTCAGCCCTGCTGTGCTGTTTGGCTCAGATGTGTGTGCAGTATGGTTAACCCATTATTATGCCGAAAAAATAACATACAGCCTCTGTCGCCTCAAGGAGGCCGCGACCCATTTCACGATGCTTGACTCTCAGAGAAAATAAGCAACAAACAAAATGTAATTTGTGCTCTGTTGGCTGATCGCTGGCTCTGATCGGCTGCTCAGCTTATGTAGAGTACACAGAGTGGTAGGGTTGTTAGTACGCATACGCTTGTTATAATGCCTGACAAAGGCCAGCACAGATGGCGAGGTCAGATGGTATTCTTTGCTGTTGTGGTTGGGTTTGTGTATTCAGTAGCCTGCACGAGGATGCCCAGTGCTGGGTCGATGACCTTCCTGTGGATTACGGGGAGCTGAGTCCGCCGTGTCGATACAGAAAGCGATGATGAAGGCTGACGCGAGAGGGTGATGAATACTCACTGCAGCTACTACTCCTGTTCATTAGATAAACGCAGAGGTGGGATTTAGTTTTACGGTATTTCTAAAGCCAAACTTCAGTTTGGGTCAGTTCACTACCCTATATGCAAAATGTCTTTCTTCTTCGGTCAAAGACATTAGGTTTTTGAGGAAAACATTGAGTTATTTTCTCCACATAGTGCACAGCAGGGATCATGATATGGGATTGAATGTCCAATCATGGATGCAATGTAGCTCAAAGGGCTCTACTCGATCCTAGTTTAGGAATACGCTTTTTTACAGTCATTTTCAGCATATACTTTAGCCATAAATGCTTATTCACCAGCTCAACTCATGCATACTTATTTAACGGTTGGCGCATTCGCATGATGTACAATCTTACTGAAAAAGGTATATAACAAATGTCGGATGATGCTGAAGGAGGAGAAAATGAGAGGCCATACTCTACCTTTTGAACTAAACCACATGACAAGAAAGCACCATGACCTGACCTTTATTACGCGTAATAGTGAGTGTTAATCAAAGTGATGAGCATTTGTGGTTAAAAAGTATATACGCATATATATATATAAAATGATTTATCGCTTTGCTAGATAAGACGCTTGGGGTGAGACTGCAGAGCAGCCTAGAATCTACATTGAAAGCACAACTTTATCTTCAACTCATTGCTCTACATTGTAAGTCCAGTATGTGGAGAAAATCCTGGGATGTTTTCCCCAAAAACCTAATTCCTTATCATCAAAGAAAAAGACATATATCTTGATGATGGGCGTGAGTAAATTGGCAGAAAATTTTTATCTTTAAAATGGTTTGAATGGAATGGTGAGGGCTGGATCTTGCAATGATTTTAGAATAAGATGTATTAGCATTTCTGAATGTGCTCTACACTTAAAATGAGGGTGAAACAAATGAGAAGCAGGCTGAAATAAAACTTGATATAACGAAGATGAAGGAGGGCTGCATGGTTTCATTTCTAAGGATGGTTTATTACTTGTCGATCTGGGCATTATTTTGAAAAGTTCTTCCTAGAGCAAGGGTATCATGGGGATCTATACTCGATTAGTGCTGTCATTTGATCAGCCTTTTCAGTGGATCTTTGCCTCTGTCTTTTTGGCTGAGTCATCTGCGCAGAGAAATGAGAGCGAGAGGGAAGATAATGAACTGATTCTTTCAGCAGGCTGAAAACACGCTTTTTGAGTCTCACTGTATGTGGAAACTATTAAAAGTGATCATTTACCTGAGAGTGTGTATCGCTTCAAAGTGTTTGAGCTGATATCGTCCCCACAACTTGATGCTTCCAGGCGGCCGGCACAGTGAACTAACGGGCTTTGGTTAAATGCAGGGCTGCCTCAGAGGGGTAGCTCACTGCACGGAGGATAAGCAGCCAATAAACCCTCTCAATCCAGCCTGAACTAGTTCTCATCGTAATGTCAATACCTGAAACAGGAAAAGTATTTGAGCAACTAAACTTAAATGTGGATGTGTAATATTTATAACCTGGTCTCATAAAATATCTACTTTCTGTGTACTTCTTGTAAATACTATTTTATGTGGCCTACTGTACGTTTTGCAAGTAGTTTCAAAGAGAAATGTCTACTGAGTGGGTATGTTTTCAATACATTGATATAGGAATGTATTTACTTTGTTTTTATGTTTGTTGTATTTATGTTAGCCATCAAGTCGCTAAAATGTAATGCTCTATCATGGTGGAAATATGCCCTACACTAAATCCTACCCTTTAACCTAACTGATAGTATTTAATAGAGGCAAAACTAAAAACACATTTGTTGATGAAACTGTCTATTTCAGCCTTTTTTCACACAGATTTGAAACAGTTTGTTGAATCATGGCTACATGATTTGAACTGAACTACATCTCCATACCTGTAAGCTATGAAAACTCACTACAGGAAAACTCATAGATATGAAGCTGATATCTGTAATTGTGCTTATAATTATGCTTTGTAAATCAAACCTGTGCACTCCAGTGAAAAGGAATAAAAGGTGTCTCTGCCTCTTCTTTTGAAACTGCAGGAAATGTACTCTTGTACATATTCTATATCTCACTGCAAGTGCACCACAGTACATTCATGCCAAGTGAGACCAGGTAGAATATTTACGTTAAAATACATGCTGGTGTTAATATGCAGAGACAAATGATGATGGCTGGATGTTTGAAAGTCTCTTATATTCATCAGCCACGAATGCTACCATTTAAATAACAGTTTCTAATGCCATATAAATGTAATTTTTTCTAATGGAAAGCTGAATTTTACATCCATTACTCCATGTCTTCCGTTTCACATGTTCCTTCAGTAGTTAGTTTTACTTTACTCTAAAGTCCTTTACTGGTCGGATCAATGTAATGTCATCTAGCCAAATACATCTACTTCTTACAAAAGTGCTAAAATACTTTAAGTAATGTACTTTATTCCTGAGAAAAGATATTTGAAATACATTTGTTAGTGACTCGACCTACAAAATAGCAAGGAGTTTGGAGGAATTCATTATTTATCTGACTAATGGGAGACAAGGAGAGTAATCTGAGAGTAATTATGCATCACCTTAAATGAATCTGTAAGTCAACTGCTAAACTGTTTATGTAACTACCCACAGCCTTAATTTTGGGTGCTGGAGTCGTACTGCAGAATCACAAGTAACTCTCTAATTCAAGCTTAATAACCTTTGTTTGTTTCCATTATTTATATTACCTAAGTTCCTTTGTGTCTATAAAGCCTTCTAAAAACAATAGAATAAATCAGTACATTCTGTGCCGGTTCCTTTCTATTTTACGTCTGTAATGACTAATGAGTCTGAAAGGGGCTTAGTTAGAAGGTGTGGAGTGCTTTATTGCTAATTTGTATTAAATGTCTACTGGCCTCTATCAAAGCACAAGGATTTTGTGCCACTTTCTCAGCCTCCTCATTGGCTATCAGTAAAAAGCAGTCATTTCCTAGGCAAATACTGAGACATTCCATTTGGCAATCTACCTGTGACTACACTGTCAAAGCTATATTCCTATACCCAGACAAATTCACCCACCCTGGGTCCTAACTCTGCCCGGATTCAAAGACCTGACACCGACATCGTGAAATAGAAATATGTGAAAAGCAGCACGCAAGGAACATGAAGAAAATTTGAGTTGTCTTCAAACTTACAGAACCTTACCTTGACTTTAAATCACTGACTAAGCCGGGCTAAGAGCAGATTTTTGAGACAGGCCGTACTGCATATTAAAGGTTAATCTAGGCGGGACATAATGGTGATAACTTGGGAAAAGATTGATACCAGTAATAGATCTGAATTTGGTCACAGGAAAAAAAAAAAACATCTCAGGTTTCTATGTAATGCTTTTAGAAATATCATTTTATGTTATAATACTTTGAAATTTCAGAGGTTATCAGAAAAGCATAAAAGTCATCTGTTCTTTTCCTGCAGAGCTTGAGTAGAGTGAGGCCAGAAAAATTTCTTTTTAGAAATCTGATGTCTGGCCACAAAGTAAACTCACCTGGACGAGGAGCCCTGTCCTCTGATTGATTTCGACTCAGTGGAAGGTCCATCTGCTAGACTGGATGACACTGGGCTGAATGTTTCTGTTTGTTTTTCTTTGTCTAACGAGTATCGATTGCAGGCCGCCTGGGAAATCAGATAAAAGCTATTGATCAAGTTATATGTAGTTGTTCACAATAAATGCAAAAGTTGTATATGATAAGGTGGAAATGTTTTAATTATAGAGTGATGGCTGCAGAACAAACTCTGTCATTGTCTAAAGTATTTGTACCACTGATTTCTTTTCATGGCTACTTAACCAAAGCAGTAAATAAATGGGCAAAATATTATGGAAATCATTCAGTTAGGTAAGATAAAATTGGTATGTTCACTGCAAAAGTAGTGCACTTTTAACTTTTTAATTAAAAAGGCTGAGCATTTCTTTCCTTTCTGCATGTGTTATAGATAGAGGTGCATGTTTAGTTTTCAGCCTTGTTCTCATAAGATAACATGGAGATTTGGTTTGGTCTCACACTGCAAAATAGTGTGAACTCCAAATAAATAAATAAATAAAATATGCTGTAAAACGATTAATTGCTTTTAAAATAAGTTTTGTTTACATAATGCAAAAGTATATCAGTGTTTTGTATATAAATACAAACATGGTATATGTTTAAAAACATGTTTATACATTAAATATATGTATATATATATAAATGTATATAAATGCAACATTTTCTAAATATATACTGTTTATACTATATAATAACAAATATATATCTTTATTTTGGATGTATAAATATAAGAGTTTATTTGTAAAAATATTTTATGTTAACTATTATTCATCGTATGACAAGCAAAGTTTCTTTGTTTTGGCTATTTTATACAAACACGCCGTGTCTTAGCCTTGTAAGTTTTAATTGACTGCAGCCTGGTGAGTGTTCATTTAGTCAGCATACCCATGTCTAAATAAGAACTGCTAACTATTCTGTGTTAATGGCTCATTCCAGGCATAAGTACAAGGACTGTCGAAAGGATTATACAGTCTTAGTGGTCAAATTGTGTGTCATTCTGATTTGATTGCATTGAAATATGTAAAAAGGAACAAAAATGGTAATTGAAGTTATGTCTGTGAACAGACTCCAAAAGGCCAAATCTTATTTCAAAGGTGTTTACAAAGCAACAGTGCCAGTACCACCTGATGTACTCGTTACATTGTAAGAAGTATGCTCTATGCTAATATTAGTCTGTTTTATTCTCATTCCAAGGTCTCCGTCACCAGATACAGTCCAGATAAGATGGCATGGCAACCTACAGTCCTGAATATTAGCAGAATTGGTACAGTAGATGAAGCCTTTTACTGTGATCTGTCTTTGGGGCTCACTTACCTTTGGTTCCTCTGGCCCTGACTGGAACTCAAGTTTACCAAGTCTTGCTTATTTGGAGACATTTAATTTTTGGGAATATTAATGACTGATTGCAGAGACATATTTGAATAGTGAATATCTAATATAAAAATAAGTGGTTATTAATTTCTCAATTTAATAAGTAGATAGATCCTAGTTAATTTCTTAGTTTTAAGTTAAGTAGATCACACTTATAAATATAATTTAAATGTATTTAAATTAGTCCAACTTAGCCAAAAATGATTCACAACATCTTTATTTTGAATGAACTGTTTCCTTTAATTATGCACAAAGTTCCTTTACTTTGTAATTTCCAAGGCAATGGCTCATAAATTTTTAAGCAAAGTCAACTGACTACTTCTGTTAATGTTGATGCAAGTACATATACTAGAATAAATATGGTATCATGTTGGCGGTCCAATGATTATTATATAAAGTGATTAGTACTATAAAGTTTTTTTCCCAGTATGATGCCAACAGTCTTTCATAACAGAGGGCGCACTCATTGAATGCAAGTGCCCTACATCCAGAAAGTGGAACCGCTTGGAGGCCCTGGGGGCATGGCAGAATGTCGAATCCTTAGATGGGCATGGCATCAGGTGCCTCTGCTGGCGCACTCAGGAGTGTCACGCCTCTGTCCCTACAACTGTCAGACTCACGATCCTATAGGCAGGAGTGTTCTAGGACAGGTGTCAGGCATGTGGCTTGTCAACACAGATGTTCTCCACGGCCGTACAGTTTGCTGCGTGTTCCCCGGGAATGGAGACTCACCCTGATGGTCCAGCCTTGGCCTGGAGTCACCTGAGAGGTCAGACAGATCTGTTTGCCTCTCAGAATCCACCTATCACAGCTGTTTTGATTCTATGTAGTTTCTTATCACAAATTTCCCCAATATCCAGGGTGTTCAGACTTGGGGAAAATCGTGGATGGCATTTGCTAAGCCTATGCTTATATCCATCACATTCTGTAAATCCTGGCGTTGTGGCCATCACATTGGTATCAATCTATTTTCAGAGCTGTGTATTCTGGAGCGTCTAGCCTACTGAATGCAACCATTTTAATTTCATCAGAACAATAGCGCCCCCTGATGTGCGCAATCTTCACTGAATCAGTGTTGTAATGTCTTGAGTCTGAATATGATACCGAGTTCTGTAGAACTACTTTAGCTGTCACATTCTTATTTAAACTTATTTTTTCCTCTCTTTATTGTGAAAGTAGTTTGAAAACTATCTATATACAGCACTGTATACATTCATGTGACTTGATATTAAATATATATAGTTTAATGAATTTTAATCAACATAAATCCTGAAAATGTATCAGTTTCACAACAAGGTTTGAAAGCATTAATAATAATAAGAAATTAAATAATTAGGAATGACTTGAGGTTCCCAGACAAGACTGGAGTAATGAATTACAGTATCAACAGTACTTAAAATTCATAAGAATGCCATAAGAGCAATAAATTGCATTTTAAATTAATATATAAACTGTTATTTAAATTGTGACGGCATTTCAGAATGTTACTGCTTCATTGTGTTTCTTTGAACAAATAAATGGCCATAAATTGAATCTATTTGATATTAAAAAAATTATTTTTAGATAGTGTGACTATGCAACTGCAAACTAATAGTTCAATTAAATGTTCTGCAATTTTACTAATAAACAGGAGCAGAATAAGATCAGTAATCTTTGATTATTTTACTCCCTGGTGTAACATTGACTAACTCCATCCATTACTTCTTTTTCAGTTGGGGTTTGAAAGATTCACACATTCAGCGATAATAATTGATTTGACTGCACTGACTTCATGAGAACTAAACATGAACTGAGTTGAGCGCAATAATGATACTAGCATTGTCTTCTGTAATTGGAGTTGAATTGAATCAACATTTAACTGACTTGTTTCGAATAAGGATACTATTCCTGCATCAATTTAAATTGACAAATTTCTGTAATTAATTATCTTTATAGTATTTACTTTCCTGGCTTCCTCTTAAAAGTACTTTCCTTCTTTCTGCATTTTCTGCTCCTCTCTCAAAGTGTTTCTTTGATGTTAAATATTGATCTGGATTGTTATCGCTGTAAAAGATATGTTAACGACTGATGTGTTTCTTGATGAGATGGGTGACAGTTTCTTTCCTCACTAACTGGAAGGTGGTGAGCGCTGCAAATGATGAGTCACTGGGTTACAGATCATTCATTTCAATGCCTGGTGCCTTTTAGTATATGGTGTTGCATTATTAGAGGCAAACGCATAAGGGTTATATGATGCGGTTTTAATGGATATGTGTAATTTTCAGGCATAAGAGGTGCCATATATTGAAACAGTAGAAAGGTAGAGGTGAAATAGAAAAGGTACAGGCTGTGAAATCAGCGTGTCAGTATCTTTCCTTCTTTAGAATTCAAGGGAAAACTCTGATGATATCACTGTTTGTAAAAAACTTATCTGCATAGCATTTGTATAATTTTGAGTTTAAAGGAAGATAGATATTGCATATATTGTCATATAGAGCATTTTAGTCAGCATGTCTTCTTTTAAGAAATTAAACTAAAGGTTTAGGATTAGTAGACAAATTTGACATATACTTCAATGTTTCTCATAGTCAGTATGTTGTGATACATCAAATTAAAGGTAGACAATCTACTAATACTCCAATGACTGCTGATATGTAGCCAGTTATCATTGCTAGTAGAATGTCTAAAGTAGATTATCAAATGAGGATTAACTGTTACTGCAAGATGAGCAAATTATTTAGAGTAAGATTTATAACGTATACTTAGTACTGCTTGATGTTAGCATGACAGCCAAATAGTGCTGATCTAGAGTGTGCGCTGTCAGATCAAGGTTGCACGTGATGCGTTAGAACTCCAAATGATACTCTCTCTTGAGATTTGATAACTTCAGCATCGTGAACCAGGTCTTCCCCATTCAGTATTCTAGAAAATGGCCCTGAGAGTATACAGGACTGAAGATCCACTTTCGAAGGAAGGTTAGAGCTTTACGAGCAGAGAGAGCAGTCCGTGAACATCACTACTATCTCATGCAAATTCAGTTTGGTGCAAAAAGGCAATGAACTTATATCTCATCTGTCATTAGAGCTATAAAAATAACAACATTAGCATTGTTTCTCTCCTAACTACAGCTGAGACTGTGGCGGAGAGGTCCGCACTGATTCTGGTCTGTCTCTTCTCATTTCTGTCATCTATTCAGTTATAGTAAATAGCCGGCTTGAGTAGACGCACGCGACATCGTACTGTAAAGAAACAAAGCCAGCATCAATCTGATTGATACAGGCTGCTGATGGGTACGAGGTGACGAATGGCCGCTGTAATTAAATTCCATTTGGTTGCCACTTTTCTGCTAAAGCCTGTCAGCCCAGCCTCAAGGAATCTGAAGGTGAATACACCACTGGCGGGCAAGTTGTCATCCACCGCACAACCTCCTGGATCTAATAGAAAATCTTAAAACTGTCTAAATAGATGAACTGAGAAATTTTATACAGTGTTTTTATTGGATTTACGCTGTAAAATCACACCAGATCACGCAAGCTCATAGAGAGAAATTAAACCAGGACTCTATAGGAGTGGATTTACATCTGCTTAATCCAGACTTGCTGAGCTGCTCTTGAAATGGCATGAATCTCATAATAGAGACATTTGAGGCCAAAATGTAATGAATACATTGAACTCAACCACTATATGCACTGTATGGAAATTCTCAGTTTCATCTGTTTAGATAGCTTAGTTTCTATTAGATCAGGAGGTTGACTGTCGTGTGGATGATAACTTGTCCTTTGATGGGTGTATTCACCTTGAATTCCTTGAGGTTGGGCTGACAGGTCGGCAGCAGTGCTTTAACTGACAAATGGAATTTACTATAGCGCCATTCGCCTGCCTCGACTATCCAGCAGCCTGTCAGTCAGATTAGTGATGCATTTACTTTGTTTCTTTACAATGCGATGTCGTTGTCGGGTCTGCCTGCCACGCCGTTTAACACTGCCAACTAGAATAGATGATCAGAAAATGAGAAGAGACAGACAGAATCAGTGAGACTCTCCGCCACGGTCTCAGCTGTGAAGGAGGAAACAATGCTAATGTTGTTGTTTTTATAGCTCTAATAATGACAGATGATATAGAGTCTATTGCCTTGCACGCAAAAAACTGAATTTGCATAGAGAGATGATGATGTTCTACCAGGGACTGCTTTATCTCCCAGCCCATCACAGCTCCAGCAGCCTTCAAAGTGGATCTTCAGTCCTGTATACTTCCAGGAGCCATTTTCTGAATACTGAATGAGGGAAGCCTGGTTCCACGATGCCAGTTATCAACTCAAGAGAAAGTGTCGCTTGGTTCCTAACGCATCACGTGCCGGCCTTGATCCCCTGACAGCGCACCTGGACTCAGCACCACTCTGGCTGCTGGCGCTGTCATCAAACGGTACTAAGCCGCATGCTAATTTAAATCTTACTCTAAATAATTTGCTCATCTTGCAATAACTTTAACTTCATTTGATAATCTACTTAGAGCATCTCTGTACTAACAGTAAGTAACTGCTTACATGTCAGCAGCGGCCATTGAGTATTAGTAGATTTGTCTACCTTTAATTTGATGTGTCCACAACATACTGACTATGAGAACATTGTAAGTATATGTCAATTCTATTCTACTAACTAAACCTTTAGTTTAATTTTAAAAGACGTACTGACCTAAAATGTCTATGCATGATAATACATAATATCTGTCTTCCTTTAAACTCTAAAAATTATACAAATGCTATGCAGATAAGTTTTTGTGCCAGACATCAGAGTTTCTTTTCCTTAATTCTAAAAAGGCTGAAAATGCCTTTTTCTTCAATTTCACAGCTCACCTTCTGTTTCACACCTCTACCTTCTACTGCTCCACACATGGTGACTCAATATGCCTGTAATTACACATCCATTAAACCAGACTATGCACATATGCGTTTGTTTCAGTAAGCCACCTACACTCCTTTAATGCAAAGAGCATAAGGTAATAAAATAGAATGATCTCGCAAATCATTGACTCATCCTTGTTTGCAGCGCCCTTTCACGCTCTTCCAGTTAGTAGGAAAACCTGTCACTATCTCATCAAGAAAAATACATCAAGCCGGCATGTCTCTTACAGCAGATAACAACTAGACTAATATTTAGTTATCAAAGTAAACACTGAGGAGAGGACAGGAAAATGCAGAAAAGAAGGAAAGTACTTCTTTAAGGGAAAGCCAAGAAAGTAAATACTATAAAATAATTAATTATAGAATGGTGTCAATTTAAATTGATACAGTCAGTCCTATTCAGCCTGGTTGCTTAAATGTTGATCCAATCTTAACTCAATTACAGAACATACAGGTACGCTTATTTAGCTCAACCTAGTCTATGTTTAGTTCCTATGTAGAGCTAGTGCAGTCAACCAGTGTTAATGCTGAATGTTAAATGGTCTTTAAAACCTCTAAACTGAGAAAAAAGTAAGTGAGTAGATGGATAGTCATGTTTTTTATACTAAGGGAAGTAAGGACCAAAGATTACTAAGTCTTGTTCTGTCCTGTTTATTAGTAAAATTGCATTTTAATTGAACTATTAGTTTGCAGTCACCTAGTCATACTATATCTTCCAAAATAGTTTTTTTTATGTCAAATAGATTCAATTTATGTCATATTTATTTGTTCAAAAATACAATGAAGCATACATTCTGAAATATGACTGCAATTTAAATAATAGCTTATATATTAATTTAAATGCAATTTATTGCTCTTATGCATTCTTGTGAATTTTAAGTACTGTTATTCTGTAATTCATTACTCCAGTCTCTGGTTACAGGAACTCTGTAGTCATTCTAATTGATTTAATTTTATTATTGCTAATACTGTTTCAAATATTGCTGTGAAACTGATACATTTTTCAGGATTTATATTTAATAAAATTCAGTAACCTAATATATATTTAATATCAATACATGAATGGTTGCTGCGCTGTATATAGATAGTTTAAAGCACTTTCTGCCACAAAGAAGAGGAAAAATAAGTTTAAATAAGAAATGTGATAGCCAAAGTAGTTCTACAGAATCTCAAAAGGCTATTCAGCCTTAAGATATTGGCAACACTGATTCAGCAAGATTAAGCATACATCGGGGCGACATTCTGATGAGGTAAAATGGCTGCATTCATGAGCTGTGATAAATCTGTGAATATACAACCTGAAAATAAATTGATACTGATATGATGACTCACAACACTTGGAAAGAGCTTTCATAGAATGATGGATATAAGCATATATTAAGCCAAATGCTATCCTAATGATTTTTCCTGTGTCTGAACACCACCCTGGATATTGAGGAAATTCTGTGATAAGAAATTCATAATTGGGAGGAATAGCTGCAATGGGTGGATTCTGCAGGCAAAACAGATCTGTCTGAGCCCTCTCCACCACCTAAATGAGCTGACTATCCTATGGGTGAGTCCCATTCCGGGAGAACATAGCAAACTGTGCCTGGCCCATCATGGAGGCATCTGCAAAGGATAACCACATGCCTGACACCTGGTCAAGGGCACTCCTGCCCATAGGATCGAGGGGTCTGACCAGATTGTAGGGACTGAAGAGACGGCGACACCCTGCACGCCAACCCAGAGGGCACCCTGGATGCCATGCCCATCCGGGACCAGCATTCCGTTACATGCCCCAGGGCCTCTGGTGCCGCTGGAGGGACCGCCTTGCCCCTGAATGTGGAGCACTGACTGTGCATGCCTCTCGTGAGGCGAGAGCTGTCGAATCCAACTCCATACTGGGAAAAAAAAAGCTTGCTAGTGCTAGTCCTTTTTATGATAATGGCTGGACTACTTCACATGATACTGCTATATTTATTCTGGTATAATATTATTTTGCATCAACAATGTAAGAAGGATCATTGACTTTATTTAAAAAAATTTAGCAAACCTACTGGCTCTGAAATTATAAAGCAAAGGAACTTCAGTATAATTAAAAGAAAATAGTTCATTCAAAAATAGCAAGATGTTGTGGCTATTTTTTTATTTTGGTTGGACTAATTTCTAAATACATTAAATTGTGTTTACTTACAGGATCTATCGAACTTGTAAAACTAAGAAGTTAACCTGAGATCTGTCTACTTATTAAATTGAGGAAAATTAAATAACTACTTATTTTTATAATGAATATCTACTATTCAAATAGTGTCTCTGCACCTAGCCACACATTCCCAAAAATTAAGTGTCTCCAACAAGGGTGACTTGGTAGAAAGCAGGTTCAGCTCAGCCAGAGGAACTAAAAGGTGAGGAGCCCTCTAAAGACAGATCCACAGTAAAGGCTTCATTCATTTTGACATGGTCTCTGCCACATTCAGGACTGCAGAGTTGTCGCCACCATCTTATCTGGATAATGGACTGCATCCCATGCTCTTGAGACCTTGGAATAAGTAAATAAACAGACTAATATTAGCATAGAAGCCAAGCATTCCATAATGTAATGAGTACACTAGTGTTACTGATACTGCTATTTTAGCAAACACCTTGAGCTAAGATTTGGCCTTGGGGTCTAATTTACAGACACTTTCACATTCCAATTGCACTACATTTTTTACATCTCATATATTTCATATCACTGGCCAGAGAAATGACTTACCACAATTTGACTACAAAAGACTGTATATCTTTAAATAGTCCTGCTACTTGATACTTGTAGTTTCTGGAAGGAGAGCCATTAACACAAAAATAGTTAACTTGGATTCTTATTTAGACATAATTTATAATTTGCTGACTAAATGGAATACCTTAGGCTGCAGTCAATCAAAACTTGCAAACTCAAAAGACACTTGACGTGTTTCTTGTATAAAAAAATGTGACTAAAATAAAAGAAACTTTGGTTTGTCATACAGGAATAATAGTTAGGCAAAATACTTCTTGGCAAATAAACTTTAGAGATTTATACATCCAAAATAAAGGTATATATTTGGAAAAATAGTATATATATAAACAGTATATATTTAGAAAATATCAGCATTTATATACATTTATATTATATACATATATTTAATATGTAAATATATTTTTAAATATATATGCATGTTTGTATTTATATACAAAAACATACAATATATGCACATTCATAAATAAAACTTATTTTAAAAGCAATTAATCGTTCTTACAGCATGTTTATTTATTTATTTATTTAAAGGTCTACACTATTTGCAGGTGATGGACCAAACCAATCTCCATGTTGTCTTATGAGAATACACATTGAAAAACTACTGCAAGAATTTGTCTATAATATATAAGTGAAAGGAAAGAAATGTCAGCCTTTTAGTTAAAATAAAAGTACTCACTTTAAGAATATACTAATTTTTCCTTACCTAACTGAATGGGATTTCCACTAATATCTTTTTGCCCATTTATTTTATTCTCTTTGTTAGTAGCCATGAAAAAGAAATCCCCAGTGGTACAAAAATACTTTAGACAATGTTGAAGTTTGTTCTGCAAATCATCACTCTATAAATGTAAAACATCACCTTGCTGCATTACAACTTTGTATTTATTAGATCGAATAACTACCTTATAACTTAAGTCAGTTAGCTTTAATCTGATTTCCAGGCAGCCTGCAGATACGATACTCAAGTGAACAAAAGAAAACAAACAGAAAATGTCTTGTTTCCAGTGTCATCCAGTCTAGCAGATGGACGCCTCCACTGGGTCAAAAATCAATCGAAAGGACAGGAGCTCTCGTCCAAGTGAGTTTTAACACAGCTGCAAGCATCAGATTTCTGTGCTGGTTTCTGACTTCTAATTGACTTCACAGAAAAAGAACAGATGACTTTATGCTTTCTCTGATAATCATCTGAATTAAAGGTATTGTAAATATAAAAATGATACTTAAAAGCATTACATAGAAACCTGAGATGTTTTTTTTTTTTTTTTCCTGTGACTGATTCAGATCTATTACTGGCAACACCTTTCCTGCCATTCTGCCATTATATGTCCCTCCAGATTGACAAATACACACCCAGCAGTACAGCCTGTCTCCTGGCTCTGGGCTCTAGCTCCGGCGGGAGGCCAGTATCTCTAGGAGAATCCAAGGCGAGTTTCGACAGGGTTTGAATGATAACCTACTTCTCTGCGTTCCTGGTGCGCTGCTCTGCATTTCATTCTCAATCGTATGTCGTGCTGTGTGCTCTGAACTGGGCAGGTTAGGACAGGGTGGTATTAGTCTGGTATAGTGGATGCTACCCATGCTGGGAGTTCGCATGGAGTTGCCAAAATGGAACGTCCCAGTGCTGCCTAGAAACTGTTTCTTTTACCTGATAGCTTAATAAGGAGGGCCAGGTGGCATTTAACTCAGCTTTGATAGAGGCTTATGAACATTTAATACAAATTAGCAATAAAGCACTCACACACTGCAACAGCCTCTTTCAGACTCATTAGTCATTACAGACGAAATAGAAAGGAAATCGGCAAGGTAACGTGCTGATTTATCTTGGTTTTAGAAAAGGTATTTTATGGTGATACTTGAAAAGGAACTTGAGTAATATAGTAAAATGTTTGTTAAAAAGCATATGATTAGAGGTTACTTGTGTGATTCTCATTTGCCTTAAAATTAAAGCTGTGGAGGTTATACAAACAGCTTCACTGCTGACTTTAATTCATTTAAAGGTGAAATGTATAATTACTCCTAAATTATTTCCTCTGTCTCCTAATAGTCAGATAAACAGCTAATTCCACCCAACTCATGCTATTTGTGAGTCAAAGCTACCAGAGCTCTTGTTTTAACATTTTTTCAGAATAGTAAATATAGAATGTTTTACTTTTTTTAAGAATAATGTATTTAGCTAGATGATATTACATTGATCAAAATTGACAAAGACTTAGAGAGGTGTAATAAAAACTATTTCTAAAGGAATATGTGAATGGAAGAGTGGAGAGAATGATGTTTAAATTAGTCATTAAAAGAAAAAATTATATTTTATATGGTATTAGAAAATCGTTATTTTAAATGGTAGCATTTAAATGCAGCTTTGATGAATATAAGAAATTCTTCAAAACATCTCATCCATCATTGTCTCTGCATATTAACTCATGTATTTAACGAAATATTCTATCTGGTCTCATGGGCGGATGAATGTACTTTATGCACTTTAGTGAGATATAAATATGTACAAGAAGTACATTCTACTGCAGTTTCCAAAAAGAAGAGGCAGAGACACCTTTCATTCCTTTCACAAATTTACAGGTTTCATTTATGAAGCATAATTATCGTGACAAATCATAAAATATCCAGCTTCACATTCATGGGCTCTAGCAGCTGTAGGTTTCTATAGCTTATAGAGAAGTGGAGATGCCTGGTTCAAATCATGCAACCAAGGGATTCAACAAAACTGTTCAAATCTGTGTGAAAATAAATGGAAACGTTGCATCAATAAATGTGCTTTCGGTTTTGTTTCTGTTAATACCCATCGGTTAGGTTAAGGTGGATTTATGTAGGGTATATTTCACCATGATAGAGCATTACATTTATGTACTTGGGCATTTAATATAAATACAATAAATATAAAATAAAAAGTAATACGACTCATATCAATGTAATGAAACATGCCACCAGTGGACATTTCTCTCGAAACTGCTGCAAAACGCAGTAAGGCACATAAACGAAGGTACAAGAAGGCACAGAGGTAGATGTTTTTATGAGACTAGGCTAAAGCATTATACATCACACGAAGTTTAGTTGGGTTCAACACTTTCTTTCCTGGTTTCAGGCATGATATCACTGGAGTAAGGAACTGGGTTCAGGCTGGATTGAGAGGGCTTATTGGCCGCTTGTCCTCCGCAGCCTAATCAGGCTACTCCCCTCTGGCTGCACTGCAAACAGCCAAAGCCCGTTAGCTACTGCTATCGTCGCCCCTGGAAGCACTGGTTGTGGACGACATCCAGCCCAAACACACTTTGGAGCCATACACACACTCTGTAAACATCCTTTTAATAGTTTCCACTGCAGTGAGACTCAAAACGAGCAGTGTTTTTCAGCCTGCTTGAAAAGAATCAGTTCATTGTCTTCCTCTCGCTTCCTATTCTCTTACTTCTGTGATGACTCCAGCAAAAGATGATAGAGGCAAAGATCTATCACTGAAAGGCTGATCAAAATGACTTGGTACTAATCGAGGTATAGATCCTCCCCATGATACTGTGCCTGGAAAACTTTCAAAATAATACCCAGATCTTGATGGGCACAAACCATCCTGAAATGAAACCGTACAGCCTCATACATCTTTAGTTATACTAGAAGCTTTATTTCATGCTGTCTACTTGTTCACCCCAGCACTGCATTGTAGACATCCAAAATACTAATACATCTTATTCTAAAATGCACGGTATGAGATCCAAAGCCCTACCTACTGTATCTAAAACCACATTTTAAAGGATAGTAATTCTTCAAATTTACTCTACGCCCACGCCATCCAAGATATATGTCTTTTTCTTTAGTCAGAGTATGAATTAAGGTTTTGAGGAAAACATCCCAGGATTTTTCTCACATACTGGACTTTAAATGAAACAAATGATTGAAGATAAAATCAGGCTTTCAATGAGATTCTAAGAGCTGCCCTATACAGTCTCACCCTGTTGCCTTATCTAACAAAAACGAGCAATCATTTTATATATATATATATGATATACTTTGGAATTACAAATGCTCACCTCACTTGATTAACTTCCTGTTCATGTGTAATAAAGGTCAGGCCGATTATTTCTTGTCCTGTGGTTTAGTCTAAAAAGGTAAATAGCCTCCTATTTTCCCTCCAATCTCAAAGATTATTCACATTGCTACATAATTTTTTCTAGTAAAGATTAGCATCATGCATGACCTTCAACTTAATTAAATAATGTGCGAAGGCTGATTTTTGGAAAAAGATGCTTACTTGTGGCTAAAAGTATATACTTTCAGAAAATGATCAAAAACGTATTCCTAAACTAGACTTAGAGCCCTTTCAGCTTACATTGCATCTCGTAGTTCGGACATTCAATCCACTTATCCAGCATTGAAGTCTACTTATATGTACCTATGTGAGGAAAAAGAACTCCAATGTTTTCTCAAAACCTAAATGTCTTTTTGACTACAGATGCATTTCCTGTATAACACTGGGGTGAGCGAACTGTTAAACTGAAAGTCGGCTTCGAGGAAATACACGTAAAACTAAAATCCACCTCTCTCTCGCTTTATCTAATGAACAGGAGCAGTGGCCACAGGTGTCTATCACCCCGCGACAATGGCCTTCATCATCCGCTCTGTATCGACCGACGGACTTCCAGTCCCCCCGTGAATCACAGGAAAGATGCATCGACCAGCATGGAGCAATCTCCGCACCGGGCCGCACTAGACTCGCACAAAAACCCAACCAACAGCAAAGAATACTACATCTGACCCGCCATTCTGCAGTCTGGCCTTTAATCGAACGACTGTCAAAGAAAAGTGGTACATAACAACCCTAACAATTTGCATTATCTACACTGCAAGCTGAGTAGCCGATCAGAGCTGTTATGACTCCAACAGGCACACAAGAAATTACATCTTGTTTGTTTCTGCTTAGTTTTCACGTAAGAGAGCTGATATACGTGAGAGTAAATTCCGCGCTGCCTCCTGAAGACGCAGGAGCTGTGGCATTGTTATTTTTCCGGCATAATAATAGTTATACATGCACAGCACACACACTCTCTCTGAGCAACAGCAGCAGGGGCTAAGCACTACTCTGAATTGTTCTTATCCAGTGCGCTTCGTTTCAACCTGGTCTGTCCAGGAGCCTGCCGTGGCTATAGAGCGGGCTTAAGCTACTGGACTGAAACCCCAGCGTGGAGGTTCTGAGAGAATGGCTCAGGCAGACAAGTAGACCTTCCCAGATGTTGTTTTAAAGGATCGACTACCGCTTCAACGTAACCAAAAAATAAAGATTAAAGACGTCTGCATCCGAAGCAACCCCAGATTTGATGTTGAAACTATTGACTGGTGTGCAAGGAGTCGCTTAAAGGCTGGGATTAACCACCGTATGACTATAAGAATATATCAGTGGCGTGCTGAGGGGATGAATATGAGTCATTTGTGTGTATCCTGAATTCCCATGGGCCGGGCAGATTCAGGCAAAGTCAATTCTCCTCCCACCGAATCGAGCTGGTCTCACAACTGAGCCGTGACTAGCGTGCCTCCGGAACACATCGGCCCCATTCATGCATTATATTCTGACTAGAAAACAAAAACGAAAAACACTTGCTTTCTATTGAGAATGAATTCTATGGGCTGTTTTTTTTCTATATGACTACTGTAAATGAATGTGTATATACATTCTGGCACTATATTTAATAAAATGGAGTCGTAAGAGCTTATGGAGTGCAGATGACCGATGGTTTTATATATCTACGTGAAAATGAAAGCGCATGAGGCAAATGAACGACCTTAGCTCAACATATAAGGATTTGTTTCTACTTTGTTGAATGGGCCAAAACTTTCTTCACCAGCTCCAGCACGTAAAATGTATTGATAACAACATTGCATTTTAATATAACTGCAGGCTTGCAAATAAAAGTAAGATGCAATGCGACATAATCATGCAGAAATATAATCAAAAGTGTAATACAAATTATAATGGAATAATTGTAATTTTTATCTTATATCTTCTAGTGTACACATTATAATCACAGGCTATGTTTATTTGATACTTAAGAAACGTTTTATTATTACAGTGACTATTGGAAAGAACTGCTTTTGATTAGCCAAATGTTTTATCGCTGAAATAAATATGTCCTGGGCGTTCAAAAAATGTTATGATATACTAAATACGGATATGGTAACATCACACTCGCCAACTGGACGCAAATTTCATAATGGGCCCTGGTGCCAGCAGATCATCCATATTTCTGACTTTCAGTGGATTGCCACAACTCATTATTCTGCAGTGTATAGTAAGGTTTCGTGCATAGTTGCCATTTTTCCTGTTTCTGCATCCGTGTAATACAACCTGGCTAAATGTGCAGTATAATGGCATAGAGCACGCTGCGCTCTCTACAGTGCAGTCTGTTTGACTCTTCTATTTCTTTCAGCCACAAATCAAGAAGAATATAAGCCAAGACGAGAAGGAGAAAGAGAGAGCGTAATCGATTACAACCCTTAGGATACAGTGGTAATGGAACAACTTCTTCAATGCATCTGCTGTAATATGTAGGCTGTAGATGTGTCAAAACAAATACTCAAGGCAGGAAGTAATCTGATTGGTCTGACAATCACAAATGATCGACCTAAAAGTGTTTCTCTGTTTTATATGTGAACACACTGACTGAAGTTAGATTTACCAGTAAAGTGGTGGACGGACATTTGTGATCTAAAATCTTAATTCATTGACGTCCGGGAGGTTTGGTTTTGTAGAGTGTGTTGGAATTTATATGTCATTTATAAGCAAACTTAGCTCAGATTCTTGAGCAAATAGCAGTATCATTTAAGATAATGCCATTAATCATACTTCTAAGTAATAAAGTTTATTTGAAATACAAATATCAGTTTCTGACATTTCTGGGACTGAATCACCATTTTCATTTAAATGTACATTTTCTAGATGCACCCTTTCAGCCACGGAAAGCATAAGAGATTTGTCTAAAAGCATTCAAAATCCTTAATCTGCAAACTTTCTCGGCGGTGGTAAAATTGAGACTGCTTAGCATTGGATCGGTAAATAACTACTTTTTATGATTTTATATCTTGCGAAAACAAAAGATAAGGCTACAAATGCGCGTTGGCGATCTCCGCGCAGCCTAATGTCGACATGACTAATTTGCCTGGCTTTTTCCGAGCCGATAAAAGGTGCCCGGGCGCAGGAGGAAAAAAAAAAATCTATGAAGACGGAATTCATCGATGAGCCCACCAATCTACTTCCCCGATATGGAGTGGACATTCGAGAAAAAGTCTAACCTGGAAAATGCGGCATGGGAAAATGCAGCCGCGCTTAACCTGTAAGTGGGTTTTCAGGATGCGTTTAATCAACACCCAACCTTTAAAGTGGCAAGAAGAAAGAAGAAAGAATAGGAAAGGGAGATAAAAAGAAATAAATTGCTCTTCTCTGCGTGATATTTGGCCTCAAAGAGAAGCTTTCTGAAAGATATGTAATACTCTACACCTAAATGAATTTCTACTAGAGTTAAATTCAATACACCCAATTAAAGGCCATATCGCCTTTAATGCATCTAGATGACAGCTAAAAGCATTTGAGGTGATGAAAGCTCGAGGCTGCAATATAAGTCCCTAGCCCTTTGACTGAGTATGTCTGAACGACCTAATTGATTAAGGTAAAATACACTATAGTTCGGTATTGATTTTAATGATGCACAGTGGATAGTCGATCACCAGAGCGGAGACTAAATCTGCTGGTGACTAAATTCCTTTATTTAATGCCTGATTAAACCTAATACCGGGACTAATAAAGCAAAACAATTTTGATACAGTCGATCAGATTTCTGGGGAGTCTAGAGAAGCCACCAACTTTGGCAAGTATTTACTTTGGGATGATCTGAGGAATTTAACCTGTGCCATCTGTTATCTGCCATGATCTCATGGGAAAAGCTGTAAACTCTACACTAATTTTTGCTGGAACTGCCAGCATTTTGAAAAAGCTGGGATGACTAGTGGCTTGGGGTGGCTGGTATGAGTTCTGGCTAGAGGTCGGGAAGTTCGGGAACTCTGCCATACTTGTGTGTTTGCACAAGATTAATTGGTGGATGAGAAGCTCACTGCATTGGCTTGAACGGTGGTGAAAAGTGATGTACTGTACTAAGAAACTCTAGTAAACTTCCAATTAGGATTTGTGCCTGCATATATATATATATATATACACTGTATATCTGGTAAACTGAAAAATAGCTTGAAATGTCAAAAGAGATATTAATTTAGCTTATTGACTTAATTTTAATGATATCACTATACATTACAAAGATTTGTCGCATCACCTACTTATTGATGTAGTTGACAGATATAGACAAAGTGCAGCCTTGTAAATGTTTTAACGTTTTCCTAGTACATATCATTAATTTAGAAATATGCAATTAGAATTTATAGTTCAAAAAGTTTGTTTTCAGTGATTTGTTTTTATTTTGGTGATTGAGAAACATTTAATGCTGATTTAAATTTAGTGTCATTATAAAATAGATTTCGAGGAGCGCGCATGATAATTAACGCTACTTCTCGCTTCCTAATCACGCACTATCCAACCAGAGTAAGATAGTTTACTTATAAATAAATCTGACGCTGAGCCTGTCCGCTAATGGATAAGAGTGGAAAAACCTCTGAGCTCTCTGTTGTTTGACAGCATGTCAAAATTACGCCATTTTTAGCCTCTTACTATGATTAATTAAATGGGCAACCGTGAAATAGGACATTATAATTTTTTGGCATTAACTATAATATAGGTAAGACTTTGAATTATATTATTATATCATCACAGGAATCTGTTTTCTAAACATAATAAACTAAACACAATACTTTCCATCATTGTACATTTTCCTAGTCCTTTGATTTAATTTGTTGGGACAAGAAACTTGAACGTTATATATTGAATTATTTTCATTTATTATTGTAAAACATGATGCCAGACTTAATCACTTCGATTGCCGTGTCTGCATTGTTAACTAATTGAATGCGGCTGGCGAAGCTTCTCAGCACTCCTGTGGCGCAGGATCATATGTGAGGTCTCTGAGCGACAACACAGTTTTGTACTTCCTGATACAAGTAGTAACCAAATTGCAGCAATATTACTCGCGACTTTGTACATTTCCAATTTGCAAACTGGCAGGGGGTATGGGAAATGAGGCCTACTGTATGCGCAGAGGGGCAGCCACACCTGGTTCTCTCTCTTCTCTGCTAAGCACACACACACACATGGTCACGCTATTGGCCAGACTTTGGCATCTGGCGGCCACGTTTTTTTTTTTTTCTGCCAGCCATGAGAGTCATTGTTGATTACCTGGCTATGATAATTGAAATTTACTGCAAAATTGCTCTGCCTGCAGTTGAGCATTGAGCCTGGCTTTTTTTGTAAATGTTGCTGCTGGAGTACTACAGGCCCAGGCTCAGCATGTCTCTGAAACGGCTGGATGTGCTACAGCATCTTTCCTATCAGGTTTCTGATCAGTCCCGTGAGACGTGACACAGATGAACCCATCCGAGATGTGCTTTCTCCGCCTCTGGCTAAGGCAGGGAAGGATGATTGGCAATGGTTTCAGTTAGAGCTTAGAGCCTAGGGGTGTACATTCATGATCTACAAGGCAGTATCAGATGACAGTTGCCCAGAGCAGTACCATCAGGAGGGCCAAATGGATTCATATGCAGAGTTTGGTTGTTGTTTGTGCGAGCACTACAGAAATGTCTAGGGTTCAAGGTTTAGCTTCATGGTCATCATTGCCTCAAAATACAAAATAATCTCTGCTCATCCTTTAGCTTAATTTTTCTGAAAATAGCGCTAATGCGCTGCATCTTGAAAAAGTTATACGCTGACACATTAATCCTGTTTGATAAAGCTATATTGAAGCAATGTTTAACCTAAAATGAGCATTTGCTGGAAAATGTGAAATTTCCTCCGCCCACCTCAGACATCCAAGATGGAGATGAGCCTGTTCTCATTACAGAAATTTAGCATTGCATCATTTGTCACCAGCGAATGGGTGCCGAATGAGGATGAGTGAGCAAGAGATGGAACATTTCAGAGGAGTGTAACTGTGCAATTGCTTGAGAAATTTGGCGTGTGAACTTTTCAGGTTGTCTCCTTGATATATCTGTCTTGGGTGAAAGCAGGCCTTTCCAAACATTACATCTCTTCGGCTTTAACTACTAGACTTGTGTTATTGGATTGTAGGATCGATTTTTGTTGAGCTCTGCCCATGTGAATGGAACCTTGAGCATTCTTCTGTATAAAGCAGTGTTCTCTGACCAAAGCACAATAAATCTCTTCTAACTACGCTACTGTTTGAAAATTTAGGTCACTAAAGATAAGTCTTGTTTTCTTTTCCCATCATTTTTTAAGTAAAAATTTAGCAAGGATACACATCTATCAAAAGTGGCTGTGTATGTTATACATAAAACTAATGTCTCAAATAAATGCTGAATAAAAAGTATGAAATGAAAATTAGAAATGAGAAAAATTACAATGGTTCTTCATTGCCTAAAATAACAGAGCAAATTTTTCTGAGTGTGTGTGTGTGTGTGTGTGTGTGTGCTGAAGGACTGTAATTTATGATTAGTGAAGACTATAGAAATACAAAGATTTGTATTATTTTAATGCACAATATAGTAGTAAAATGAGAGTCGAGCGTAGATTTTAGGCTTGGTTTGCATTATTTATGTGCTACTAGAGTTTACTACCCACTAAAAATCCAGTGGCTGATAAGCTCTACTTGTACTATACTAAAAGCAGAAGCAGCAACATACACTTTCAAGACATAAATGTTTAAACATCAAGAGAGCGTGCGCTTTAATATAAACATCAGATTTGACTAAAGTAGCTTGATTTAAATGAAAATGTCCTGCCAAATAGTATAAGAAGCGCTCACTGGAGCTGGTTCTCACAAAACCAGAGGCAAGTGCATTTTCTGACTCCGCCACGCTGCTCGTGCCAGTAAAGAACAGATCAGTGAACAGGACTAAGCCCGGTGCCTTAGAGGTGAAAAATGTACTTCAAAGTCCATTGAACAAAGCCATCAGTGAGAGGTCTAATAGTGCTTCTACACAAAGCAGCGTTTCCAGACACTCCCCTAGCTGGAGGTTCCCTAGAATGCATTGCCAGCCCTATGCCTTTTAAAAAGCCGGGCGACAGTGAGTCCCAGTGGGGCAGAAATATCGAGCTGAACGTCATGATAATTATGTTTGGCATTCATTTTGGTGCACTTATATAAATTCATTCAAAACCTTGAACAAACCTCAGACAGCAGAGATCATCAGAAATGCACTTTATGGGGCCATTGCTAGTTCAGCTGTGCTTATCGTGAAACATGTAAATATACTTTGACAGGCATTCATTCGTAACTGCCTTCATAACGTTTATGTACTTCTTTCGCTTGCCTCTATTCATGTTCCTGATTGGTACTTGACTCTTTAATCCAACTGATCAGTAAATCTTCTATACAACCTATAGCATTTTCTACTGTACAACGAGACTTGCATTGAAATGTCAGCTTTCCAATGCTGGGTGTTGAAAATGGTGTGCGTATAAATCATTTGAAAATATTTAATTTAATGTAATATCTCACTGTTTGTTTGATGTATCCTGATGGTGAGAAAAGGATACAATTAGTCTACATTTTAGTACTGAATACTGCAGTATTTTAACATTATAACTATTAGAGCATGGTGTGATTTGCCAGAGAGGACTGATGATGCAGCAAAAAGATTCTGATGTGGCCTATTGGAATGCAAAACTTTGCAATAACACACTTGCTAGGCTACGAAAATAGTATGCTACCTGATTTTAATCACTCTGTTCTCTGATCAAGAGTCAGGAAAATATAATGATTGGGGTGCAGAGAAATGTCTGAGAGATGTAGCACAGGACCTGCATAGAGAGGATTTACACGAGCATTTATTCATTAAGGAAGCTTATCCATGGACGCTACAGACATGCTCTTCAGGAAATTTAGAGGATGAAGGTATACGCAAGGCTGTGCGTTTTGTTTGTTTTTCAAGGAGTACCGTTTCAGGCCCCAATGATAGAGAGCTGTACTAAGGAATAAAAAAATGTGTGTTTTACTTGCATAATAAAGAACTCTGCATTACAGTGTAATGATTCCGGTGCCCGCAGAACAGTTCATATGCTGGTTTTTGTTGCTTTAGGTTAAGAAAATCTAAATATGAATGTCAAATCGAGTGAAATATTGACAACAGCCTGATTTTCAGTCTCAACTAAAATGCATCATTTCGTCTGACATCAAGGTCCAATGTCAACCTGATGTTATATTATTGATGTCTCCAGCCTGCTGGGAACTGTTTATAGATCATGTATGCAGCCGCTTCTGACTAATTCAAAATTATGCGATTGCACTGTAATTCTCTAACACTGCACATTTCACCAACAAGTTTGCAAATCTATGCGAACGAAAGCTGTAGAATAACTCAAGCAACTGCTGGTAAAAGATATAGTGAAACATCACAATATTTACAATCAGAAGTGGGCCTGCTTTGAAAGCACTCTGAAAGAAACTCTTTCTAAAATAGTTAGCTTCATTGTGTTTACACTCTGATTAATATGGAAAAATATACTTTTGAAGTGCAATTAACACACACTGTGTTAAGTGCATGTAAAATGTACCTCCTGGCCAAGAGGGTTGAAGAACTCTAACAGGTGTTAAAGGCTCCTCCTAGAGTTTTGTGCACAGCCACACTGCTTCAGAAACACTCAAGACAACTAGTAAAGACGGTACAGCAATGTGCATTATGGATCACTTATACATAATTGCCAAAAGTTTTGCATTAGTCATATTCCCACCCAAAAATGGAGGTAATTTTTAGTAATTGGCTTCAATCAAATGTCCTCTCTCCTCTGAGAGCTGAAGCACCTAATGTGTCTGGCTGTGACTGCATAAAACTCAATGGCTGAAAGCGGTACAGTTACTACTTCCTACAATTAATACTGCTGGAATTGCTTCCAAAATCAAATTGATGAGGGCCCCTGCATTCTGTAAACTGCTGGTTGGCGGTCTGTAAGTATTTGTATCTGACATAATGAATTTCTGGGAATTTAGGCTACTCTAAAAGCGTTATGCCTCTGGGGAAATAAAATCAATACCTTTTCAATTAAAGTATTGGTGAAATGGAACTACATTAAAGTGTGTAATTTGAACTGGAAAATGCAGCACTGATAGTTTTAAAATCGCACTAGCACATATAGCCTTGCCAGGCTGTTTATGCACATGCTGACTCACTGGCTAACACTACTACAGGATTTTAGCATCTGCTCTAACTCCACTACATTATGTTATATATTTTAAACAGTATATCTAAAAAGTAGGCCAGGACACAGCACCTAAAAATGCGAACACTCCAAGGATTATGCTAATAACTAGCTCACCGCGATCTGTAATCAGTGATGGACTACAATTTGTATGCTCCATGTGCAAATCAGGTGGCTGAAGCCATTTAGTCTTTTATATACTAAAAACAAAACACGGTTTATGTGTTGTTTCAGAGCTTGATATGCTGCATGCAACATTTACTTATTGGTGGTTAAAACAAACGAAATAAATATTCTGGAAATAATTAGTAGCTGACTTTTCACTTGTAGACTTTTAATGAAGGTACATTAAGTGCTTTAGATATTTTAAATCTGTTATGAAATAGATGAGAATCTGGTATAAGAGCTTTTAATGAACACTTAGATATTTATTTGTCATTCCGGCCTAAATAAACCTTTTGTGGGGTGCTTGAAGAGTGTAGCGTAAGACAAACCACCTACACTCCACTACCTGAAATGGCACAATTGCCATAATCAAATACCTGTAACCTCCTCATCATGGCACCATTAAAGCTTCCAATCAACATCTCAAATAACCCCCAACCTTTCCCTGAAACACAACCTGTAGACTATTATGTCACAGCTTCCAGCAGATAAAAGCTTCGTGACAAATGATCGTCACACTTCATAGATCAAGTCTTTCCAAGCAACCTGAGCAATGGTCATTTATCTTCCAGCCCAAAGGTAAGAATGATTTGGGAACGGACTGGAAAGATCGCAGGATCAGCCAACTGTTACGTAACTTTCACATCCGTAATGTGCAAATTACAAGAAGTATCATAGCAAAAACATGCTTACACCTTTTATAAAAGAGCAAATGGAATCTGTAAACATTTACAGTTTTTAAGCAACTTTGCAAGAAGAAAACGGGTTATTAAATCACATTGACGATTAATGCTAGCTCTGATTTATTGCTGAGTTCAGGCAACTGGCTAAAAAATACAAAAATACCGGTGAAGAACTCCTGGGTATAAATTCATGATCTTTAATTGCAGTAAATTTCATCAAACAGGAGTAAGGAAAGTAAAGAAGGAATTCAAACTAATTACATTTGGGTTGAGCTACTTAAAATGAAGCTAGTTTTGTTTTTAAGCTTCCTAATACTGTGACTAAAGTAACCAGTCCATAAGAGTCTCTTAGCTAATCACACACAAAGTCATCTGAAGTGCACGCACGTGTAAAAATTAGACGTGTTGGAACATATGAGAGAGAGAGAGAGAGAGGGAGAGAGGAGAGAAGAAGAGGAAGAAATTAAGCATAGCTATGCTAGTTTGGCTAAAAGATAAACACTTGAAAATGCATCAGCTTTAGTAAAATAAAGAAGGTGATTCATTAACATACATACAGCCAATTATAAGCAGGAAATTACGTGACAGCCCAAAGGCAATATGGGTACTTCCTGAGTAAACTATAGTATGGTACGCTTGATTTTACTCTAATGAGGGTATTTGCAAATGTCTCTTCTTATGAATTTTTAGTCTTGTTGACAACTCATAATCTGAGAATCAGGGAATTTCTCTTCAAGATATGCACAGGAAGTGCTTACCATTGACTAAATCTAGCTCTTAAATGTAGTTTAATCGAACAGCTAACAGTCACTTCATAATATATTACCTCATTGATCAAAGAGCCTATGGCAATATGCAATATACACAATACATTTGTTTTTCTGGCGTGGATTTTCATTAAACAAACAACTACCAATAAATAAATAAATAAATAAGAAACTACCGATCGTGGTAAAATGTTTTAGCTGGGTTGATTCTGATGACACCCAATACCTACAGATGGCTTTTATTTTGAGAAACATTTTCCTTTGGCCTTTATATTTCCTCCTCAATATAGATAATTTTAGATTTTACTGACTTTTGGGGACATTCTTTCCAAAATGCGCCGCCTTGCATACAATTGTTCATGCTCTTATGTACTAATTTAAAATGATTCAAAGCTGCCAAACACGCGTGATACACACACATGCACAAATTTGGCCTAGTTTTAAATATAAATTCTATGTCTCCACGGCATTTGGTTGAGGAAATATGTTCTGTTGGGAGCAGGCCAGAGGAGAGAGATCTAATTTGCATTCTTGTCAATCCTCCGTGACACTTGTTCGCACACCAGTGATTACGCAGGAGGCTAAGATGCAATCAATGGCATTCCTTTCCTGTTGTTTCTCTCGCTATCTCATCAGGGAAGGCTAGATTCAGTTCAGATACAGAATATGCAAATGCACATAAAGGTTAACGGAGCATACTGGTCAGCCTAATCAGAGCACAGAAAATGTCAGTAGAGGGCAGAATCTTTAAAACTGCCTGAGCGCATTAAAGGAATAGTCACGGAAAATTCATACCCTGCCATTTTTCACAAAAGGGAATATTATACAAATATCCAACCTGGCTGTACAAAAATATGCACCTTATATGTAAAACTGCTTTAGTATTTTACTGGTACTTTTAAAATACAGGCTCAATACGATGCACCCTGGATACATTTTTTATTACGCTGCTATAGGTATGTATTGCAGCAGTTCAGAGTTGAAATATCAGTGGACTATCACTAGTTACTGCTCTATCATGTTGAAATATGTTCTATACCAAATTCAAACCTAAAACCTACCCGATAGAGTTAACAAATGCAAAACGATATAAAAACACATTTGTTGATGCAACTAAAGAATAGCTTCAGCTTCATACACCGATTTAAACGGTTTTGACAAAGCGTAGTTACACAGGATTCGGAATCCAGGAACTCCCCGAACCTCTCTGTAATTCGTGAGCTTCACCGTAGCAAAACCTCATATCATCTATGAAAACAAATGGACACGAGGAGCTGGGATATGTGTGACGCTAATACTTAAAAGCATTGGGTTACATAAATATCCCAGCATTTTAATATTGTTTTTGAAGCCATAACATGATATTCTTCAAGTAATTGTGTAATAATTATTCTCTCTATTAATGTCAATTGTGTGAAAAAAGGAATAAAAAGGAGTCTGAGTTTTACTGCTCTCTAGTGTTCATATGTTGGTACATATTTTGTGAAAAAAATTGATGTTTGATCTACATTTGTGAGCGCTGACATTTTAAAAGACTGCAAGTGTGTAATTCACTCTATTCTTTTAATAAGCAAATAGGACAGAGCTATAACTGAAATATAAACCTAAATTAATTATAAATATAGCTTCTGAATCAAATCTGTTACAGCTTGTAAAAGTTTTTGTGCATTTTTATTAAAATGTTTTCTGTGAATTGTGTCTAGTAGATGTGTTTCAATGGACTCTAAATAGCTTTGATTTAAAGAAAAAAACTGAGGTCTCATCTTCATTTTCACTTCAAAGCTCTAACCTAACACCCGCGCAATATACCAAGACATTACGTAAATGGCAGACTAGAGATGTTTAATAACTTCATCTAAATACAGCGAGGCAGGAGTCTTCAATCAGGAGGATCATGGCGACATTTAAACAGGCACCTGAGCAAATTAAACCTGGAGGAGAAGGTTAAGCTCTGTTAACACTGGGCCGCAATGTCAAAAAATCCTACATAAAGTTACTTTCCCATGCCTCTTTTTATTTGAGGTGGATTCAGTGTGATGGCTCACAAAGCCAGGAGAGCTCTCACACTGTGCTCTGTCTGAAACGAATTATCTGCTTTTTAGCTTACTAGGATTTGTAGACTGGAGAGTACAGCAGAGAGAAATGGCATACTGTCAGTGTGACTCCCCTTGGGGAGGGTTGTGAATTTGGTGCACCGTCGTCCTTTATGTTTCTCAGAAGGCCTGATGCAATGAAGACTTTACTTTATAGGCGTTTTTGACAAGGTAATGGTGCAGGAAAGTTATCCCATTCTGATGGAGCAAAAGTTATAGGTTGTTTTAGGTGGAGATGTGCTGTCAGATCTTTAAGCAAACCATTCGAGTGTGAAATTCATAACTCTGGGTTATCATTTTTAACCCCGGTTATCTTGTTCCGTGTGTGTACATTTTAGGCATTTGGCAGATGACGCCAAGCTATTTTTCCAGTATGCGCATTCCCTGAAACAGAACCTATAGTTGAGCTATAGGAAGGTTTCACACTGCTCATCGAGTTTATTGATCCCCGGGGTGGTCCGCTTTTGAGATTAAATACTGCACATTTAAAAACCATGAGTTAGCATTCTTATTTGCATTTTCAATTGGCAATACTATATAACTTTAATTGACAAACACAGAATACAATAAGAGCACAATCTGTTTGAAGAACATCTGTGTAAATGTTGTCACACAAATCCACTGTGGTTGTCTTCTGAAACAAAGACTATATTAAAGGAAATGAAGACACTTTATTTATTGCAGAGGAGCATGTTAATAAGTGCTAACATTATTGCTAATAAGCATTAGTATGTAACGTTTTTTTTTTTTTACCTATTGCAGGAGGATGCGTTAATTGATTAAATAAATTAGATTGATATTTTCTCTGATGTTAAAAACTAAACATAGCACTTTTAAAGTTTTAGCATGATTGGTTGGGGGTTTTTATGTACGTTCCTGTAGCTCAAATAGTAGTACATAGGCATCAGACTAATTAACAAAGAATGCAAGAACACGTCTTATTGGGTGACCTTGACTGCTATGAACTTGGATTAAAAAATAAGTACGATTTACGTATTGTGGTCATATTGCATTGCAAAACACTTCTGGATACCAACAAGGTTAGGTACAGGTTTAATGGTGTGGGTAAGGTGTATGGAATGGGTAATTACAGAAATTATTTACAGATGTAATTAAGATAGGTATTTTTAAAATATATAAATGCAATGTAAAAAGCATGTATGTACACAATTAGTGCACTGTACCAAATATAAGTACACAGTAGCTAAGGCCACCTAATATAAGTGAGGCCATAAAATAAAAGCAGCATCTTTCAAAGGTATAAATGTAAAATTTTAACATCCATGCTCTGCACACTGTACACATTGGAAAGGGCTTTTACAACCCATTAATTAACTGTCACCATCTTTCTGCAAAAGCCTTTGTAATTGTGAAATATGCACAACTTCTCTCTGGCTTAAAATATGGGGTTAAAAAGATCTCACGATTCACTAGAATAACTAAAATTAATTGAGACATCCTTCACTAGATATTCATTTTTACTTCGTGCTCAGACATTTCCATTTCCATGAAAATTCAATGCAGTGTGTTTTTTAAATGACAAACAACTAAATGATCTCTATCTCTCCCAGATGGCATCCTGGTATACAAGAAACTGCTTATTGAACATTGAAAAGAAAAAATATTTAGGTGATATAATCTCCCTCGTGTCCACAGAAACAGATGCTTTAACGTTATTTTACTGGGAACTTCCTTGAAACCAAATTTGCCCAAAATCTGAGCAAAACTTGCTGTCACGCTGATGAATGATGCACTAAACATTGGCATCTCGAACTCACAACATCTAATTCACCCCACATTTCACAGGTTCATTACATGCTGTAGATTTAATGCCATTCTTAACTAAGATATCCGTGAAAGCATTTTCTGCCGTGTTCCTAAATCGTAAGAAAATGAGCCCTGAAAAATCAATAGGTAAAGTAATTTCACTTTAGTGACTTCCAATCAAACACCAACCCAAACAAAAACACTCAAGCGCACTTTTTTTCCCCCCGATGCACAAGCCATGATATCACTTGTCTCCTGAATAAAACATGCGTCCCATTTTGATTCACTTGGCTTCGTCTTGGAGAAAGAGAGAGATCTGGTCTGATGGGACGTGGAGGAGAAGCAATGTCTAGAAATAGTGCTGGCACAAAGGATCGACTTATTCGCAGATAATTATGTCAATTATACAGCTCTGAAATCCTGCTTCCTCTTTACCTCAATAGCGTGCGATGAAGACGTCTGGTCGCTTTCGAAAGTCTCCACTTGAGAAAGTATGTAAAACCAGAAACCAGCAGCTCAGAGCACCTGCCATGATGGCACTCTTCTCAATATGCTAATTAAGGAGACAAAAGTAGAAGATTTGACAAGTACAAGATGTCGAGAACACTTCAGTCACATACGCTGGAGCATATACAGCCGAGACGCCATTAATGCGAGCCCACACATCCTGGCTGCACATCCCCGAGACGCTTCTCCTTCTAAAACTTTAGCGAAGAGAAAAGCAACTTTGATATCGGCCGTGTTTATATCGGATGAGCGGCTACCGTAATTTTCGCCGAATCAATAATATTAATAATCAAAAAATGAACTGGGCTGTGTTTGGACAACCAGAAACCCGATAAGCACGGCTGCACCTGCGTTTCCGCACACAGATCCCGGCTCTGCGCTTGTCGCTTTCTTTATCCACCCGGAAGGTTTTCTGTGTGTGACACATATTGACGTTTTCTATGCATACCGTCACCATGATAGATTTTCAGTCCTTTGCCATAACTCCCCGCAGTCCTGAGCCCTCACTGTTTCCATCAGTCCGCTCTCTTTCAGCCTTCTTTCTTTCTCCTACACACAAATTGATCCGACACGTGCAGGAGTACCGGCGTCGCCTACGCTAGTCAATCAATGCGCCCTATCGTTGAATAACAAAGTCTAGCAAGTACGACTATTCCCGCCAGCATGAATAATTAAAGAGGGCTACTCTCGTGGACACAGGAGCTATATTTTCTTTTCTTATACTTCATTCGCACTAGAATGGGCCTCTGGGCACAGCATGATTTTTACGCGCGCAATCAACAAACCAAATGCACTGCGTGGCTCCACAACAAATATCTGGTTTGATGTAAATCGTAATTAGCAGACACTACTATACACTCTGGCTTCCAGCTAGCTGCATCACAGCCTATATTTCAAAAATGTAGTTAAGATTTTTTTTTATGGTGCTCAACATAATCAATGAACAGAGAGAGTAGTCTATTCAGCCCAGTGCGTCTGGATAAAAATTAAAGATGTTTATTAAAAGGCCGGTCAGTGAAGGGAAGCAGTGCTGTGCAATAACATAAGGATGTAACTACATATTCAAGATTAATGGGAAAAAATTTCATTATATATCATAAATTTGTATTTGTGTGTGTGTGTGTGTGTGTGTGTGTGTGTCATGCGTGGGACCTCATCTTAAAATTTAAAAGGCATCTGCATTTTCTTGGATAAAGACACACAAAAAATATGAATGTCTAAATATTTAAGTTAAATAATATAAAAAAATACACATATATATATATATATATATATATATATATATATATATATATATAAGTATTGTACTGTACTGTACACAGTACTGATGTATTATTCATCATTCATTTTCTTATTTTAATAAGATTTTCTTTCATATATTTATTTAAATCTAATTATTTATTTATCTGTTTACTTATATGAATAATTTGATTTGAGGGTAAAATAGGGACAATTTTCTTTTAAATTGCAGCATACAGATATACAGCAAGTTTAGCATGCAAGATGATGACGCACCAGCCAATGTATTATTATAGGAAATAAATTTGTTATAGCACAGAATGTAAAATCGTAAAGTGGGGTAAGAAGCCCCTACTTACCTTTTAAAGGACTTTATGTATAGGTAGCCTTTATATATGAGCTATTTTGACATTGTAGTTCAATAACGGATGACAAAGAAATATGTGAAGATACATGAAGCAAAAGCGTGAAAGCAAATCCATCTATTTATCTATCTATGTAGCTGCTAACAAACAACACCGAGGTTGAGGTAAATACTGAGGAAGACTCAGGAAGTGTCTGCACAGATCACAGCCCTGCAGTGTCGACATATTGTTGAAGATGATCTCTGAGGAACTAACTAGTCCAATCCACCCACTTCAATCGCTCTTTGAGAACTTTTGAATGCGTCTCATTGTTCTTTGTCATTTCCTTCTCTCGTTTCATTTGAAAAGACTCCACAGAGGAAGAGATGCTCGCAGGGAGATGACGAATTGCTGCAGCCCTCGAGAGCACAGAAATTAGCGCGGCTGAATGTAAATTACTGCCATTGTAAACGATGACAGAGGCGAGGCGACACCCAGATAATATTTTTGCGCTGTTCTCACTTCTGCCGTCGAGCTACAATAATAGAATCAGAGGTATTGTTTCATTTGTACTTAGAGCTTCAGAGGGTAAGACAGTGAGTCTGTTCAGAGTAGCTGTTTATTCAGTTCAATCCACCTCAGAGCACTTTATATGCGTTGCGTCCCTTTTCTTTTTTTATATTTTTGAATGAAACCATTCAACCGTGATGCACTTCGACTGTGTAACTATAATTCTGAAGGGAAACTAGAGGAAGAGACGGCACTGAAGAGTTTACAGTAGGAGTTAATGTCTCTTCCAAAACGAAATGCAACTTTCCTTGAAAATTTCAGCTATAAGCCTAGTGTAGCAGCGCCACCTGGTGATGTAGTCACATCACGTTTTTCCTATTTAAAAACAAAATGTTGCAAGTCTGTCCTGGCCCCTTATTCAAGCGAGATCTTACTATCCTGCCTTTTGTTTTCATTGAAGTGCAAGTTGAGTCAGTTGGCTGCATATACATGTAGAAGTCTGCTAAAAGCTAGTTTTGACTATTTATAGGAGCGCACTAGCATGCAGATGACTTTAATAGATATGGACAAAAACAAATACAAAGTGTGAAGACATCCGAAATAGTGCATACTTTATTCATATATTTTGATATTACATACAGAACATAGTGAGTTTTTTTTTTTTTTTTTTTTTTTATTAAAAAGCTGCCAACAAGCATATTAATACATATTTTGCCTAAATGCATCATTCAGTGAATGCAGACGTTGATTAATTCGTAAAAGTAGATTTGCAATAGCGAAAAAAAATATAACGTAAAATTCACTTAATAAAAATTAAATGCCTAATAATTTTACTTTAAAAACCGAATGCATAGTCAAACAAAATATAATGTGAATTGATGGAAGTAGAAATGTAGTGAGCTTAAAGGTCTCCTTTTTAAAATATCTTTAATACGTTATGAAATCAAACACCATCAAATCACGTTTAAGTTCAGTCGATTGTAAAAAAAAAAAAAAATCATAATTACTGTCAATGCAGATAATACACAAGGCACGAATTCATTATATCTGAGGAGTATAAAAGGCATTTTTCTCCAAAACGATAAGGCAGGCATGTCATAAAACTAAACTTTGAAAAAGACAAGAATGTTATGATGCAAGACAGTCAATACGGGTTCATAAACCACTCAGAAGAAATATAAGTGGTCTAATGCATTGCATACTGCGAAGAACATGGCGAAGGCTTTAATAAAGCAAGATAGTTTAGCTTAGAAGCAGATTACACAGCCTCAGCACTTTCAGTTGAGCATAAACCTAGGTTTAGAGCTTGTTGTGCTGCTCCAGGCTCATTACATCATGCATTAGCTTCTGATCCCCCGTCTGACACAAAAATATGAGGCTTAAACATACATTAAATATCAAATACAACTCTCAGATCAATACATCAAAGCCAGGCTCCACGGTGAAGACACAGACAGGGGTTAGACATCTGTGGCATTGCAGATGAAGCAACAGAAGTGACAAACGTGCTGGAATAATCACTCCGAACAGTGTGAATATAACTAGTATTATCTTTATAAACATGCAAGTACATATATATCTATATATATATCATTAAACGATGTAAAAGTATTTGTTTGGTTTTGGTTGCAGAGTGTTAAGACATAAGAACATCTGCTGGTGTGAGACCAAAGAAAATCTGCTGGCTACTTTCTGCCATGGAAGACCCACTTCTACGACTAAGCCAAGATCATGTGTGGTCCAGATTTAGTTTGGTCTCCGTTTAACATTTTAAGCACCATAGATGTAACTATTGACTATCCTTTGACTCCCCTACGGGCAAGGAGATCTACTTGCGGCCTAAGGTCTCCATGAAGCTTCTTAAGTCTCTTCTTCAGCTCCAGAGGAAACTTCTCGTAACATTTCTTACACACCGGCTTCATGTCAAATTCCACAAACTTGTTCCTAAAACACAAAAATTGGTATTAGGAGTGGTACTGGTATTAGAACCATTTCAACTAAAACTATCAAAAATAATTTGGGGTAATAAAAAAAGAGGAATAAATTAAATATTGTTGAAAAATGGTTACAAAATAATACAAAAAAAAACACTGTTCTTTAAGATAACTTTAAATAAATTTAGGTTGAAGTGTTAAAATACTAAAACTAAAATTTTAATATATTTATACATTTTTTTATAAAAGCTAAAATGATTACTGAAAATATTAAATATTGTAATAAAAACAAAACGAAACTATAGGAAAAAAAACTTTATTAAAACTTTGATAAACATTTTGAAGACAGTGTCATGCATTAATTAGGTTTATGAGTGGCATCAATAAAATATAAAAACAAATATGATAATGGGAAACTGACAAATGAAATGACAAATGAATACTGGTAAATAGGAGATGCATCTATATTATATTATATTATAACTATTGCTGATTGCAATAACCAGATTATTATTTTGATGATATAGGCAATAACTGGCTGTCATTTAATTTATAACAATTTATAATAATAACTAAATTAAAATGTAAGAATTTTAAATTGACTACAACTGAAATTAGGAATCATACCAATCTAAAAAACTATATTAATTTTGAAAAGTATTATTAAATTAATAGTGGTTTTTTTGTATTTGTTTAATAGTTTATTTACTCTTAAAGAAAAAAATCCCGCTAGTAATTAGATTAGATTATGGTAAACATTTCAAATTGATGGAAAAAAACAGGAAAATAAGCATGCATAATTATATATATATATAACTAAATATCCATTATTATTATTAATAATAATAATAATAAAACAAAAAAAAAAAAAAAACTAAAAATGGTGAGGCTAAGAACACTAACTACAATAATAATGAACGAGTGAAGCAGATGAGCATGAGAGAAAGGAGAGAAAAGGGTTACAGACAGACGGGCGATGACTTTTTCGCCTGCTCATTCGAGTCAGCGTTCACGTTTCGCCAAACGGCGCCAGCTCTTCCGGCAGGCGTTCATAACAGTGTTTACACACCGGCTTGAGGTCCACCTCCACAAACCTGTCCCTGCAGGGCCACCGCCGGGACGAGGAGGGACCAAAGAGGAGAAACCAGCCAAAAAGGAGGGAAATTGGATAGAAAATTGGAAGAGGAATGGGTTTGAAGTGGGAAAGAGAAAGAGAAATGGAACGCGGTGGCATTTGGAGAGCGAGGGGAATCGAATGGGACAGAAGTACAGAATAAAGAGTTAGCTGGAGAGAAAGGTTAGTAATGATCCAAAGAAGTACATCACGGCGCCGAGAGAGCCGATTTAAAGGCACTTCTGCACAAATTTAAAACACAGCTACCGAACAATCGCTAAGAGAAAAGGAAAGAGGACAGATTGTGATATAGGATGAGCATGTGCAGCGTGTAGAATCACTTCACTTGAGGGTGAGCTTGGTGTTACAGGTCGAGCACGAGAAGCAATTCACACACTCAAGCCTTGTTCAGAGCGAAACCACTGACAGAAAGCACAAAAACAGCTCAAAGAACTTGTTTTGTAATTGTTATATATTGATGTTTTAAAGGCTGAGAACTCAATGTTGATATCGTGTTCAAGCAAAGAGCGCTTACCATCCTTCGATCACGCGGTTGCAATGATAACAAACATCGCTTAAAGAGCTGCGCTGACACACAGAGCAGACGCTTTAGTCTCACGTTAAAAACTTTCATTACCTGCAAAACAACAGCCTTTTGAGATGAGAAGGGGCTTTGAAAGAAGAGCCAGGCACGCGCTACCTGGTTGTAGTGAGTCTACGCAGTAAGCAAGCCCTTTTTCTCTCGTAATGACGGTGGCCCAGGAAAGGCTTCTCGTGACTTGGCACAGACAAATGCTGCAGAGACGCACAAACACCGTGAGCGTGGCCTTCAATAGATGCTAACATCCAAACGTTTCAACTATTTTAAAAGAAGTCTCTTATGCCCCCCAAAGCTGCATTTATTGGAGTACAGTAAGACAGTAGTATTGTAACATATCACTACCATTTAAAATAAGTGTTTTCCACTGCAATACATTCTGGGATGATGGTAAAGCTATATTATTACCATCCTTGTTCCAGACTTCAGTGTCTTTCATAAATCATTTTAATATGCTGAATTGCTGCTCAAGAAATACTTAAACATTTGTTTTTGTATGCTTTGAACAAAGAATAACATTTAAAAGAAAAATCATAAATGCCTCTACATTCACTTTTGATCAGTTTAGCGAATCTTATTTGATTAAAAGCGTTAATTTCTTTAAAAGCCATATCATCCGGTCACAACGCCGAAAAAAGGCTGATATAATGCCGTTTTGTTTAGTATGAGTTAAGTATTACTCAATTAGGTATAGGACAGTGTCACAATATTAACATTTCAGAAATAAGCTTTTCATAACAATAAAAAATAAAAAACAACAATTAAATAAAATGTTGATTAAAATTAAATATGAAAACTATATGAAACCTTTAGTTGTCTTTTTAAAGGTAAGCAGTCAGTAATAAAATAAATGCATATTTGAATATAAATATATACAGACACAAAGAAATAAAATAATGTGCTTGAAGCTTAGCACTTCGTTGCTGAAATATTGAAGAAATCACCCAGAAAGTGTGATATGACTAATAAAATAAATCACCTGGCATAGTTTATTTTTACTGCATGATGTTTATATAATACACATTAATACTGATCTGATGCAACTTGACTGCACAGAGTTTAAATGAAGCTAGATAAAGCAATTTTCTTCTATATTATTATTTGATTACTATTCCAAACACAAAAGACAAGTGGCAGGTCTATTTTACTGCAAGCCCTCACAAACAGAAGCGATATCCATGTCCAAGGCACATGTGATTGCGTTTGCATTAATACCTCGCCAAGGCAGCAATTCTGGCCAATGCACACGTCTTTTGCTATCACCTGACATATTTTTATAAATATTACGGTGCACATTGTACTGGAATTGTCGCAACACCGAATACAATTAAGGCACGGACCTCAACGTGCGGCACTGTTTGCCCCATGGCGTTGACCACGCTGCCCCTCGATAGGACGTCTGCAGGCTCCGCAGATCGGCACACCCATCTTATCATGACAGGAGGCAGTAGAGTTCCCCTTTCAGCTCGCGGGCATCAGCAGTCAGTTCCTTGCTGTAAAACGCACAACCTCAAATTCACATCGCTTTCAGTAAATGCACACAGCAGAGGGGGCTCATTTAGTGTCAGACGACCGCGCAGTTACTGCAGTTGAAGTGGTCGGGATGGTACGGTCGCGTTTTTGAAAATGAGGGCTGTTCCTCGATGATGGCGTGACACTTCTGACAGATGTATTTCCCTAGGCCCCGAGCTTTCTCGCGGTTATGGTAATGGACGGCAGAGATGGCTGGGAAAAGCAGACATGCGCATTTGCCAATCAAGAAAGCTCGATCGGTGATTTGGTTCCACGTGCAGATATGCATCTCAAAAAGGTGATTGTTGTTGGTAGGACTAAAACCTGTTTTTAAAGGAATAGTTCACCCAAAAATGAAAATGACCTCATGATTTACTCACCCCCGAGCCATCCTAGGTGTAAGACTTTCAGACAAACACTGTCGGAGTCTTTTAAAAATGCATCCTGGCTCTTTCAAGCTCGGTGGATGGTGACCATTATTTTGAAGCTCCATAAACCACATATATCCGTCATTAAAACTAAACGATATGCCTCAAGTGGGCCACGTGTCTTCTGAAACGAATACGTTTTTTTAAAATGATAACCATCACTGACTACCAGCAACGACTGGTATGCTCGTTCGCAAGGGAGTCAAGTTCCGGCTTATTAGAGGACCTCCGACTCAACGTATGCCGTTGCCGGAAGTCAGTGACTTGAGTTATAATTTAAAAAGAAGACATGTATTAACCCCCTAGAGGCCTATAGGTTAGTTTTACGACGGATTTATGCCATTTATGGAGCTTCAAAATAATGGCCACCATCCACCGCCATTACCAAGCTTGTAGATAAATTTTGAAAAACTGTTTATTGAATGCATGCAGCCTAGCAGTCGCCGTCCACGGTCACCCCTCAACGGCTGTAAACTCACCGGCGGCGTTCTTGGTGAATCCAACATCTAGTGAGCACGGCTTGGCAGATATCAGCAGAAACAGTCAGGGTGCCAGCTGTTATTCATGGCCTTAATCACACGCCCAATTATAAACTCTCCTGTGGGAATATGAGGACACAATTCACAATTAGCATAGTCAATAACATCACCTGTTAGTATGTTTGTGTGCTTGCGTCTCGTACCACACTGGTGACAACAAGGAGCAAACAACATCTGGAAATCATGCTCACAGTATTTCCTTCCCTCAAACTATGGACAGAAGGAGAAAAATCAAACATAACATCAGCTCCAATGGAATACATGTCAAAGTCAACCAAATGCAGACAGTTTGCAACCTGCAGACCTAATGTTACTAATATTTACATTACTAAAACATTTAGAAATTTATATTTCAGGTTTTTGCTACAAACAAAAATTGTATCTTCCTATAATTTACGGAAAAAAAAAAAAAAAAAAAAAAAAAGGATTGATATTACCCCTTCAACCCCTAGGCTTCATGATTTAATGCTAAAACGGGTTTAATTGAAAGTACCTCATAAAAAGAGCCCTTCAGGAAACTGCTGGAAGCACTGTGCACAGGCGAAGCACTGTTCGTGATACAGCTCGCCGTTGCTGTTGACAATCTTCTCTGCTGGGGCAAATCCACTTTTACACCGTTCGCACGAGGCATTTGCCAAGGCATTGGCCATGTTGCTGTTAGAAACAGATCAATGTGAGGAGAAATGAACGGCAGTCGCCATGAGCCTTGATCTATCTGCAACAACTAAATGCAACAATATCATTTTTTTCAAAACCGAACTGCGATAGCGATCCAATCTGATATCAGCAGTTTTTTTAAATCAATGCAGAATGTCTTTAATGTCTTTACTTTTTGTGTTGACCTGATCCGTCACTCTTCTGTGTGTTAAACATTTATATACTGTATATTTATATATAAAAGACATTTCTTTCATATGTCTAGCACATTGCACAGAATTGTATTATAATATGAAAAGTTCCAATATAGAGTGGCACTCCTGCCAGAAAGCTTATTAAATATAAAAAAATAAAAATAAAAATATTTTATTTCAAATATTCACATATAAATCTTTTACAGCAATATTTGACAATATTAGTATTGTAATTTTTCTGTATTTTTCTCAAATAAATGCAGCTTGGGCAAGTAAAGTGTTTTTCAAAAACCTTTTTCAACAATATTATATATTACTATGAGAGTTTATATGAAAGTATGAATCCTCTTTTGTATTTACAATACGAATCACATTCAAACACAAAAACATCAGTGGGGCACAAGATGCAACGACAATGTAAAGTTTATCTTTCATATCACCACTGCACTTGCATTAGAAAGCCATGTTAAACTAATGCAAGCTAATCTTTTAAAAGTGCTTTTATGACAATTTTATTAAAGCAAAAAAAAATTGAACAGATATATTTATCCGAAGATAATTGCAGGCCTTGGCTTAGCCAACAAACAGAACTCGATGTTTAAAGGGATAGTTCACCCAAATATGATTGAATTCTGAATAAAGTGTATTCAATTATGCATGCGTTTCACTGAATATCATTAAACTGAACGGATATCAGTATCCCATCGTCATTTGTTATCCTTCTCCTGGAAGTGATTGAAGCTGATGATTCCATACTGAAAACCCCACGCCGCCTGCCTGGCACTTCGCGAGATATTAAGTTTCTCCATTAAAGAGTCACCAGGCAAGGCTGCAAGCAATGTTTACATCACACTAACAGAATTAGTCAGCCGTGGCCTGTGGTTACACTGCCAGACGCGATCTCAAATGACTCCCTGCTCTATGACATCACAGGTGATGTGGCTATTAGGGCACGGGGCGTCTTTACAACTTCCCCTCATTCCCTTCTCTGCTGTCACCCGTGTTAATGCAGACCGATGATTCTAAGGCCGCGTTCCCTATATGGTGAAGTGAAGCCCAGCAGAGAGGATCTGCTTGTGTACTATAAATAGATCATTTGTGTTTTAAAGAGAAGGAGACTGTTGTTTGTCAGTTCTTGTTACATGCAAGACCTCACAGGGAAACAGTGGAGGTGTCACACTGCTGTGTGAGAAACTGGGAGCTGTGCCATCTGTGTGTGTGTGTGTGTGTGTGTGTGTGTTGAAGATTTGCTTATGTCTGTCTGTACACCCTCCCAGCTGGAAGAATACACAGTGGAGCATAAAAGTTTGAAAGCCTAAACATAATATAACTATTTTATTTTCAAATAAACTTTTATCCCAAATGTAATTAAAATATTAGATATTTTTACTAGTGTTCTTACATAGAAACTCATGTACTGCTGCTCAAAAGTTTTGGTCTCTATATATATATATATATATATATATATATATATATATATATATATATATATATATATTTATTTTTTTTTTTTTTTGTATGTAGCTTTTGTATATTTATATTTTGAAACATAACTGCAATTTTAAATAACTGCTTTCTATTTAAATATATTTTAAAATGTCACTTCTTCCTGTAATGGCACGGCTGATTCAGTCTTCAGGGTCACACGATCCTCACAAATCATTCTGATACGCTGATTTAGTGCTTAAGATTTTTTTGTTATTATAATCAATATTGAAAAGTTATTCTGCTTCATATTTTGTAGAAGCCATAATACTTTTTTTAGTAATCTTTAATAAGTCATCAACACAACAGCATTTAAACATTATATGCATCTTTACTATCACATCCATTCTAACAGAATAAAAAGTATTAGTTTACTTTTTTTAGTGTAAACGTCAGCGCAAATTTTCTATTTATATTTTAAACACGATCATTGTAATCTTAACATCTCAGGAAGCAGATCGTATCCATGTTTCCCAAGAGGACCTCCAGCTCAAGAATGCCTCCCAAAAAGCACAGACTGCACAAAACCACCAGAAGCAATATTTCACGAGGAAGAGGAGCACAGTTATCCAGAAACACTTTGAGATTTAATATCACAGTCATGTTAAATAAAATGAAGAGGATTTAATTTGCTCACAACGCATTGTACGGGAGGTTAACTACGGTATGACAAGACGTATCTAAACACTTGTGCTCTGTCTCTGTCTGTGTGTGTGTGTGTGTGTGTGTGTGTGTGTGTGTGTGTGTGTGTGTGTGTGTGTGTGTGTGTGTGTGTGTGTGTGTGTGTGTGTCCCAGGAAAACTCTACTACGGAGGCTAATTAGCTTAGCATCCGCCCTCATTTAGCAATCTATTACATTTCAGTTTTCCCTCCAAAATAAGCACAAATTTAACACAAATCGTTTAACAATAAATAAAGAGAGTGGGTGGAAAAAAGAAAGATTTTTTAAAAAGTAATTAGCCGATAGCTGCAGAATCTCTGGTTAGACGTTTTTCCGTAACATATCAAATTAAAAATTAAAGTCGCAAACATTGTACCTGCCCGTCATCTCTGACACCCCCAGCATCCCCTTCAGCACACCGTTTCTTGAAAGACGATTCAGATTTTATTCGACAACATAAGACGCCCAGCGGATCTGTTGCTTTTTCACTTTTTCCGTTCTCTCTGAGACAAAGATGTTGTGGAAAAACAGACCGTACACTCTGCTCGCTCAGCGGGTAAGGTCACGTGCTGCTCCGCTGGACTTCTGATTGGTTACATGTATCAGCTCCACAACCATGCAGAACTTCGAGCTTTATTTGTGTAATATAATAGAATATAGTGCTTTCAAACGATTCATCACGATTAATCGCTTTCGATATAAAAGTTTTTGTTCACATAGTAGATTTGTGTGTGTACTGTATATATTTATTATGTACATATAAATGCACACCCATGCATGTATATAAGAAAAATATGTTTATAAAAGTACATATAGTTACATATCGTATAAATTGAATATAAATGCATGTAAATATATATATATATATATATATATATATATATATATATATATATATATATATATATATATATATATATACTTTTTTATAGTATAGTTAAATGTAAATATCACAAATAGTAAGTAAGCTTAGTAATCAAATATTATACACTCAGCCATAGTTCTTTAAAACTTTGTACAAAGCACAGACCTCTCTAAGAAACATACGTTTAATGTATATTCACTACAAATCTACATTAATATTATAACATTGGTAAGCACTGATTAATGTGCCCTCTTGTGGTTGTTTTAAGTTAATACGGAACAGTAGTGAAAGAGGCGGAACAGAGTGGACAGGCTAGAATCCACAGTAGAAACGAGCTACACGCTTCCTCTGACGTTAGCACTGTTTTACTCACTTCTATCAAATATAGACTTATATGGCATTGATTCGCGACAGCGCAGATACGCTCATTTAGAGTTAAAATCCTCAGCCTACGCGTCTGTAAACGTCTTTCGTCTCGCTTTAATCGAAAAACAGTATTATTCTGTTAAATGCGCACTGCATACATTGTGAAAGTATGCGTTTTGAAACTATGTTGCGAGCTTTTGTTGCATATCCACCACACGAGTGCGCTGTTGCAAAAAATGAAGGCAAAAAGATCTTGCTTCTGTGGTTCCGCCAGTGACACCTGTGTGAAATAAAACGGAAACATGCAAAGTAAATAAGATTGCAGTGTTTCTCTACGTATATGCTGTACTGTAACAATTAGCGAAAGTAGGCTATCAATTAATTTTAGCATTGCTAATCATATTGTGTGCGCGCGGATGTGCTTTGATAACAACAACAACGGTGACTGTAATGTATAAAGCAATTATTATTATTAATGGGAATTTATGCAGGCTGTCATTTACACGCACAAACCCAAATCTTTTGCCTGTTATACCCTATAATTTACGTCCATTTAACGTGATTTTTGAATGAGATGCTTTGTAAGCAATCCAAAAACATTGCCATCATTTGCATTTTCAACAACTGTCAGTCAAGTTGTTAAACAGAAACAGCAGCTGATAGGCTACAGACTACAGAGAGAGAGTCCCTGTTATTAATGTGCCCTTATAAAGAGCAGCCGTGTCTAATCTTTCTGTAATGGTTTCTAAGCTATAATCTTGTAAAAGCCGTTACCAGATTTCAAATCTCTCATTTATATATTATCATTTTTTTGGCCTCTGGGTTTTGCCCTTTAGTCTGATGTCATCACCTCCTAGGTATCGTCGTCATGGATACAGATGGATGCGCAAAGGTCCATCTGAAGTTCTGGGGAAGAGAAATGCAATATTCCCTGATGAACATTCAGAGTTACGTAAAGATAGTATAATCAGCAGCAGGCCTGATAACGCTGTTCGTCTTAAGGTCATCACCGCTTTAGAGGAGTGTTGAGAGGGACGATCATTCATGAAGTGGAACTTTTAGTCGCTTTCGTGGCGTATGTCAGTCCTCGTCAAGTTTTCCTTTTGCCTTCTGAGATTTGAACTAAATAAGCGACTGTGTTTGTGCATGTGCGTGATGAGCTCCCAAAGATGGGCTTCACGCTTCACGTGGCAGAGGAAGAACATAGATATGAATCAACATCTCTTTATAAAGTGTTTTTTTAAAATCAACTCTGGGGGGGGTGTAAAAATATATATCTGACACAGCAAAGAACTTTGATGCATTCAGAATTTAAAAAATCAGTTATAAGAGCATGTAATGTAGGATATTAGGTATTGATTTCACATCCAAAACATGATCGATAATTATTATATGCAAAATAAAAATAACATTTTGGCCATGTAAAAGCAAATTCAGCTGCATTGTTTGAGTTAATATTTCATTTCATGGTGTAATTTGCTCCTTGGCTACATTTGTGTTAGCAGCATTTTTGAAACAAATATGAATCATACCAAAATGTACAATTAAAACTGAACTAAGCAATGAATCACCGCATAATTTGTGATGATAATCACATAATCAAAGTGAATCACCGCCAGGGCAAATATTTACACCTACAGTGGCTGAACATCCAGATAGATAGATAGATTCATCAAAACTTTTCAGTGCAATGGTATTTCAGAGAGTGGTTCTTGTTGCCATGTGAACAACACAGCTCATAAACATGTGATATGAAGCATGAAAGCGCTGTGTGCGGTGTTTCTACATGTGGCTCTGCGCATCTGAGCGTCTCAGGAAGTGCGGATGAAGGACAAACTATTCATAGATTACTCTTCATCTCTTTCGATGAATGTAGATTTCTAAGCGTCACTGAGAAGTGAGCCATTCACACGCGCATTCATCTCCGTCCTGCCGGAAACCTGATGAGTATCACGCACACTATATTCATGTCTTTAGAGTTCTATTTTTAGACCCTTCATGTGTAAAGTATGGAAACCCTCTCGGATATTCACAGCGATCTGCATAGAAACACTTGCTCTTTTTAGGAAATAAAAAGGTCAAGCGATGAAAATGATTCATGCCTTAATGACAATCAGTTCAAAACAGCATCGATGGAGATTAATATTGGCCATTTAACATAAGCCTACCTTTTTTCGATTTGATTGGCCATCTCAATCGTTTTTACATCGATAAATGCTGCTATGGGCTTCTGAGGCAGACCGAATAAAAAATAAATAAATAAAACATTTGTCAGATCAACAAGAAAAAGCAACATCAGTCTGGTCTTTCCTTAATGTCTATGCTGGACCCAGCTCTTCAAGTTGGAAAGTAGAGATTCACAAAGTTTCGAAATCTCCCATCGCTCCTCGATAGCGAGTGGTTAGAAAGTCTTTATGACGTTCTGGTCTCTAAATACAATCCTGCAGGATTTTTTAAACCCGTTTAATCATCCACCAGGTGAAAATCATAAGATTGCTAACCAAACGATTCGAGGCGACCTTCGGTTTTGTGGTTGAATCATTGCAAGAGGTCTATAAGGTTAATACACCTAAATACTCCCAACCCTAAACTACGATCATTAAAGCTTGACATAGAAGGCACCACTAACGATGCATGAAATCTCCAAATCTCCTGTACGAATTCGAACAAGAAAGCGCTTGCGATCTGATAATATGTATGAGATTATCGTAGTGTTAAACTCTTTAGCCTGGTCTGATATGCTTTGAATGCCGATCCATTATTTGACAATGAGATAGAGGAAGGGGTGGGGGAGTTGAGTGTTGGCAGAGTGAGAGAAAGAGAGGGAGAGCGAGTGAGCGAGAGAGAGATAGCTAGTGCTGCCAGTGTCCGTACACCACACACAATCCCAGCTCTCTGTCTCTCTGTCACTTTATCTTCAGCAAGGGCTGCCCACTGGGATAATATTCTCTATCTGTCTTTCACGCGCATTAATCAGTCATTCTCCGGCTTTTTCTCTCCCTCATTATTTGACACTTTTTCTCCATCTGCTTTCTGTCATCTTTCTCTTTCACCTCCCTGTCCTCCTCCTTTATCACTTGCCTCTCACATCATCTCACAGACTGGAGAACTCACAGGACGCTGGAGGACAGACAGGTAAGACTGCGTGCGAGAGAGAAGTAAAAAGATGCTGTGCATGTTTAGACGCGTGGCATGTTAGATTGATAATCCGCAATCTGCTTAACTGTAAAAGTCTCTTTTAGCTTCATTTATTGTTCGCCGAAGTATCATCTTGGTGGTAGGTGTTTTAAAATACTTTAGGAGACACAAATGAGACGGCCAATGTCATATGCTGTAGTAAAAATTACGATATTAACGTTGGCTGCGTGGCTTGGTCTTGGAAGCTTGTGTGGAGATATCTGACTTTCGGCTGAATCTGAAGCGTTTGATGAGATTTCTTCGAAAACTCACCTGTAAAAATATATTTTTTGTGAATGTTATGAAATGGTAAATCTGTGTGAATAAATCTAAAGACATTTGTTGCTAAATTTCACTGTTATTCCGTTGTGCTTTCCGACATTATGTTTATTTGAGTGATTTGCCAGACATCACAAAATAATATAGAACTGTTTTTGAGGCGTCAGTGGAAATCTCACGGTGACCGGGAGGGGACATCTTTGGTTCACTTAGTTTTGTCGTAGCTACGATTCGTTACGTTGAGGGAACGATATATTTTTCTCGTGGCCGCAAGTTTATTGCAACAAACAAACCGGTGTGACCATACCCGGGATTATCAGAAAGATTACATTATATCTTTTATTGTTTTATAAAAAATTATTATATTGACTGTATGCTATCAGACAATAAGTTCATAATAAGTTTATCCTGAAGAAATGTGAAATAAAGTAAATTGATAAAGTAATATTTGTATAGCATCGTCATCATTAATTATAGTTTTATATCATTTTTTTCCCTTAATTTTGATCTCTGTACAATTTTCGACATGCCAACATTGAAGCTGACGTCATGCCACGTAGAGTTCTGGGAAACTGCTTTGTTTATCCGCCATTTTGAAAGGATTGCTATGACTCTCGCTATCGAGTTCAGGGCAGGATTTTGATTTGTCATAATTGTGGAAAATGGCGTCATAGTTTGTCTTTCATGCTGCATCGAGAATTGCGAAAGTATTTTCGATCATCAGCATTCAGACCAATCAGCAGAGGGTGACTCTCTTAAAATGGCGGCGGCGCCCCAGCTTGCAACGCAGATTGTCTATAAAGCTTTGATTTTGCTGACGGGAATTTTTAATTTAAGATTTTATTTTTGCAAATTAATTCGGCACGTTGGTACTTTAAAATTTCCAAAGTGCCTTCTGTGTGAACGCAAACAGGGTTGGGGACATGGTAACATTGCCGGGTTCGGTCCCAGAACGAGCTCTGTGTGAACAAAAGCCAGAGCCAATACCGATCTTTGTGCTTTATTAATACTATGAATGTCAGTTTCAGGTTTTTTTAAGCAGTCAGAAAGTTTCTCATCAGTCAGTCAATAGACTAATTTAGTGAGCCGATAAAACGTCCCTCCTTTGAGACTCCACTAGAAGGTAACAAAACAACAGGCTGAGATAAACAGATGTTTCTATACACGTCTGAAGACATTTATCTATGTGGGTAAAGTGACCTTGATAGCAATCCACACATCTCCTCATGTTGTTTAAGTTTTAAATAAAAGTGAAAAGCAGGTGTTTTGGTTTCAAGAGTTTGTGTATCTGTCTACCCGTGACTTCACCCTGAATTGTGAGGAGAACTCATCTGAGCATGAGACATATGGCTGCTGTCTTTTTCTGCCCTGCTTTTAATTGAAATTCCACTAAGGTTAAAGCAGGCGAGAGGCTTACCTGTGGTCTTCACAGATGGGCTTCTAATGGCCCAAATTTTCAGTGTCATCTTTTTCAAACTAATTTCTTATCACTTGCTTTCCATCCATCAGTCCATCCATCTGTCCACCTGTCTGTCTGCCTGTCTATCTATCTATCTATCTATCTATCTGTCCTTCTGTTTGCCTATCAATCTGTCATTATCATCTATCTATCTATCTATCTATCTATCTATCTATCTATCTATCTATCTATCTATCTATCTATCTATCTATCTGTCAGTGTCTGTCTATCTGTCTATCCCTCCATCCATCAAACTATCCTCCAATCTGACTAACTATCTAACTGGCTGCCCATCTTTGTGTGTAAAACGTTCTTTCTTCATGTCTTATTGCAGATTTTTTGTCCTCTTTAACATTATCTCCATGTCTGTCCTTCTGTTTTCCTCCGCTCTTCCTGTTCACAACCGGCTGGAATCTCGCTGTCACTTTGACAGATCTATGTTGTGATGGATTTGCGTGTGTATCCATCTATAGAGCCATAAAATATTTGTGCGTCCATTTTATGGCTCCGAGGGTCATGAATTTGGAATGGGCCCATCGGTGCTTTGTTCAGATCCATCGGGAGAGACGAATGCGGTGTGCATGTGTGCAGTGAACATGCGATTCCCGTTGTTACAAGTGCACATTAGTGACAAAAGATTGAACGAGTGTGTGCTGTGGACCGGAGTGTGATGTGGCCATTGTGTGATTCATAATTAATGCTATTATTTTCATAATTTATATGAATGGGTACAGTAGTTGGGGAGAGGGAGTGGGCACTTAGTAATCAAGGTTTTGCTGGGTTAATTATGTTAACTGCTTTAAAAAAAGGGTCAGGCACACCACTTTACGAATGCAAACTGGTCTTTTAACAGCTGAAAGTAAATGAGTTTATTTTTAAACTCAGGAGGCGTTTATGCTGTTATTGTCAAGAAACGATTTCAGTGGCGCTGTTGTATTTAATGTCAAGTGTGTTGCCATGTTGTGAACACCTCTGACCGCACGCTTGGTTTGTTCCGTTCAATAATTAATGGATATAATTATAATTAACGTTATATTTCAGCAACATTTCTCAGCTACGGTTCTCCGCTGGGAAAAGCATTGATTTGGTTTGGAAAAGGAGAGTCAGGTGAAGTTTTAAAGGTGGAAAGGAAAGTAAACTCCCCACTTGAAATGGCTGTATAAAACAGACTAAAGTGTGCATGCATGTTTGTGAGAGCGAGCACGACTGTGCGTTGTTTCCTCTCCACGGAAATCAATCCAAACATGGAGTGCTGGAGCGCTTATTGCTATTCAGGCGCGCGTCTGTCTGTATCATATCTTTAAATCTGCTAATTAACCTCATTACGGCGCTCAGCCTGCAGGGGATCCAGTGTAAACCAAAGCATACGCTCATACACACACAGATTCCACATGAAAACTTCTCAACCCAATGCAGACTGCTTTTCCAGTTTAATTATAAAAGCCAATGATTGAATAATTAATACCGTTGGGTCACCCTCAACATCTCACTAAACAGAGGCCAAGTGGTCACTGCGGTCCAGATAGATATGCTCTAAATAATCCAAACAGTCAAAGACCTCTGTAAAGTGCCAGCAGCCAAAACATGACCCATGCAACTAAGATTATACCCTTCGATACACAAAGCACTCAATGCAAGCCTTCTGTAGATTTGCACAAAGCCTGATCATTGAACAAAACATCAGAACGCAAGCTCTAACCACACAAAATCAAGTAAACATGTTTGTTTTTGCAAGGCAAAATGATGGTGGTCTTCCGGCTTTGGCAGCTCACATAAATGACTGGAAATTGCACTTATTCAAAAACAGGCTTCACTGATACTATGGAACAAAGCATTTTAGCAGCAGTAAGGTCGTCAGAGCTAGTTGAAAGGCCCTATAAAATCTGTTTTATTTATTCCGAATTCAGTTTTTTCCATTTAAATTTTTGGCATCCTATTTTTCTTCGTTCAAATTTTTCTAAATTAGAACATTTTGCATTAACCAAAACGCTCGTTTAATTAATCGAAACTTACAATATTAAACGAAATTCATTTTAAGGCCCTTTAAAATATGTTTTATTCCTTCTTAAATTCTTTTTTTTTATTTAAAATATATATTTAAATATTTAATACATTTAAATAATGCATTATACGTTCATTAAACAACAGATTTTAAAGCTGAAATTTACATAACTGATAACAAAAATGATTGAAAACACACAAAATGTACTTTAAAATGTGTAGTGTCACGCAAGGATATCAGGTTACAGTTTTTGACTGTAAACTATACGTTGATTTGTTCTATTTACTTCTAAAAACCGTACAATTAACATCATTTCACTGAAATGACCGGTTAGATGTTTTACACTTTAATGATCATTTACATGTGTTCATATTCTGTTTTTATTTAAGAGAACTGACCTAATGTTGATGTATCCATCTAAATTCTGTTACATTATGTAACATTCTCTATTGAACGTTTTTATGGCTGCATGGATTCTGGAAATCATAGGGCACTACAGTGAGTAGATTACATTTCACATATACGAGGAAAGACTCTAAATGATTATGAAGGAGAAAAGCAATAAAAGTTGCCCACTTTCTGGGAATAATTATATTTCTTCATTACTGCAGTTACAAAAAAAATGTCTGACAAAGTACAAACAGTGAAGAAAAAGGTAATGAATTCATAGTGATTTGCTAGCACTGGTTGGCGATTTGATTCTCAGGGAACCCAGTTACTGATTGAAGAATAAAACATATTTTGAATGCATCGTCACTTTCATTACAGGTACAAGCTTTACGTGAGAAAGTATGACAGATGTGTTAAACAATAAATCCATGTTTGCTATTAAGATAAGTTATCCCAAGTGCAGTCAGGGGACCGAAGCCCATAATTTGTGCTGCTCCAGTTTCTTTGTTTATTTCATCACTGATTTGATTTGCTGCACACTTAAAGGTTTCTGGTATCAGGCATCATATGAGAAAGTCTCAGCATCTGCTGTGCAAAAATAAATTGCAGAGTGGGAATGATTTACAGTAGACACCTGAAGAGGCATAGAGTGAGTATGTTTAACTTTTTTTTTGTTTGCTTCAATTGATTTCTCATTGGGAGCCAACAATTGTGGACTGTAATGTGCTTATATATTTTTCCAAAAATGCTTTATTGAAACACAGTGAATAATTGATTAATGTTTGCATGCATGTATAGTATGTAATTTGCATGTTTTGCTATTTGTAAATTTCTCAAATAAATATTAATTTGCATAGTATAGAAATTTATATTAGTATATTTTATATTATAAATAAATATATTTATATATAGAAACATATATTTTTAAATATATGTGTTATATATGTGTGTGTGTGTGTGCGTGCATGTGTTTGTATTCACATATACATAATAAATATACACATTCATATATTATGTAAACAAAAACTTTTATTTTCAATGCAATTAATTGCGATAAATTGTTTAACGGATGGAGCTGTTGTTCTAATTTTATCGTTCTAATTTTTTTTCACATTATTTTTATTTTTTGTGACAGTTTATCTAAGAACTGCCTTTAAGAAATGCCTAACCTAGTGTCATTCAATTGATGTTGACATCTACAGTAGCATGGAACATACACATCCAGAAGTTTTCCTCTGTCCTACTCTAAAGTTGTCTTTTCTCTATCATTCTAACTGAATACTAGACAGCAGCATTCTGCTGTTTGATCTCAAAATACTGCTGTGGAGCGTCCAATGCAGCAGTCCAGGACTTTGCGAAAATTGTGAAGTTGTGCTAGAGTCTGAGAACTTTAGAGATGATCCTGCAGTGATGATACAGAGGCATCAAAGCACTGACAGCACCTGATTCTGTCCGGCCCTTCAAAGCATCACCAGGACTTTTCTCCGAAGCAAAATAGCTACTTTGGACAACTCGATGCATGTCAATGTGAAGTAACACATATTAGTTCATCAAAACATTTGGATTTTTTGTTTCATTTAATTGCATTTTCTATACATATCGCTATGTCTGAAGGACCGTTTCCCGGTGTATCAGAGGTAGCTCAATGTCTAATCTTTCATAAACCCACAGCGTTCGCAGATAAAACAAGAAAGCTTTATAAAAAACAAGGTTAAAGCGTTGACATTTGTCTGAGCATTTCTCTCTGTTGTTTCAAATGAAAGTTGAGGCAGCGACTCCAGCTCTCATAGATCCTGAGCCCAGCTTTCAGGCCTCACGGCTAAGAATCACAATGGGACTATGAAGAACAGATGAAAGAAAAGACAATCAAAGACAACTCAAAAAAACATGTTGAGTTTGCTTTAAGTGAAACACTTTGAAACCCACTTCCCGCACTGTTTTTATGCAGAAACTCTCATTAGTGTGGCACACATGAAAACAACAGTATTTCAATCTGTGTGAAAATTAGCTCAAAGACTAATAGACTCTCTATCTCTGCGTCTTCAGTTTTACTGCTGTAAGTCTTTACTGTTTGTCAGATGTTGAGTTATTGAATGACGGATGCTGTCACTGAGAGCTCCTCAACATGGCAGTTCTCTTTTCTCTCAGCATAGATCCTTTATTTTTGATGTACTCGCACAAGGACCCATATTAGATTTTTGCCACCCTGGCCAAAGGAGAGTAAATTTAATGACCATAAATCTTTCTTACTGGCCACAAAATTGTATTTTATTTTTGTATTTTTAATATTAAAGCTATATTTTCATCCCCTTAGGCAATGCAATTATTCCAATGTTTTCCCCAGTGCATGTCAGCGTGTGACTCACAGCATTATATATGAGATCTCTACTGAAACTATATCTGACATTTGATTTTGTTCCTCATATTTTCATGTTGGTGGTTTAATCAGTGTTTGTTTATAGTGCAACCAGCAGACAGATTCTACCTTCTTTTTTGGTCTTAAAGCAGTCAGGTACTTCATTTAATAGCAATAATAATAATAAATTATAAATTATAAAGATGATATATATATATATATATATATATATATATATATATATATATATATATATATATATATATATATATATATATTTATTTATATGTCAACAACAATAATGCTGACAATAATAATGTTATTGCTAATGTTTTGCTATTTGAAATAGAAATATAGAAATAGAAGATGTTATGTTAGACATAATTGTCCATTTCATGTCCATTTCATCAGCTTCAGAAAATCAATTAATCAATTTTAAAATAAACCATATATTATATTTCCGTTCCTGTTAACATAAAATGACTCATTTTACTTGCATTTGGTGCCTAGTGAATGCAAATTGAAGACCCTGAACGTTCATACACTAAGCGGACTGTATTGAAGCCTGAAAGCCAATTTCAGAGCCCCTGGACATATCTGTAATTGCGCTCACTCCATTTTCCATACACTTTACCAATTAAAGGTCTACACCTCATCCTATTTAAGAGCTGTCTCCAGCCACCAAGGAAATTACAAGAACAGATGTTCAATCCAGCAGCTACGCACAGCTCTCATTTGAACCCTATAGACACTACGTTTTTATTGATTCTTTCATTTCCACTTGGATTCATAAGTGTATGTGCGACAGTTTCCTGCTGAGCCGGAGCTGGTTTGGCCGTATATAGCTGCCATATGCTTCCTGCTGCAGAGCTCAGGGCCACAGCAGGGTCTGTGTCCTAATTGAACTGTAATTGACTCAGCAGCAGGGAAGGTCAGTTTGTCACTGAGCACTGCATACAATAAGTTGTCGAGCCCTGTTACCTGATCTCACAGTTATGACTCATGCCACTTTTTATGAGATAAAACATGAAACTGATGCTTACAATTAAGAACACGCATACAGAAGCACCATATCAAGTGAAAGAGAGAAAATGTACATATTCAGTGACATGTGGATTCACATTGACTCTAAAGTAATTACCTAATGTAGCTGGACGCTATTGATTCTTGGATTTCTGTCTTGTATGTGAACACTAATTAAAGACAACAGGAATTTTGCTGTCCTCACTATCCCGCTCTAGACACACGTTCTGCAGGAGAAAATGTATATTATGCAGTTTTTCCCCAGAAAAAAAAAAAAAATACAAATGATAATAATGATAAAAGTAATAGAATAATTATAAAAAAGAAATCAAAGTAATTTTATTTATTATGATTTGTAATGTTTTTTATTATAATAATTGTAATAGTTTAATGTATTATATGTATTGAAAGGCATTTTTTATTTACACCAAATTCAAATCTTAAGAGTCAATAATTAGTTTTTAATATAATATGTAATTAATACTTATGTACTTTATACATTTTAAATTGTGTTTTTTTTTTTACTTTCCATTTATGAAAAAGACAACAAAAACAATTCAGTTTTATCGTCATAAGAATAAATTAAATTCTAAACATACAACTGAAATTTTGAATTGTAAAAATATTACAGTATTTCACATTTTAATATACCATAGGAACAGAGTATCTCAATGTGGCCCGGTTAAACCTAGCATCATTAACCATGTTGCTACACAATTAATTTCGATGCATAATCGATATGTTTGCATCGTGTAAAGGGCATTGTTATGCCAAATGACCGTCACCTGTAAGTGCTTGTGGATCTCTTTGAAGTTGCTCTCTCCTATACATTTGCACATTAATTATTCTGATAGAAAAAAAACAAGATCTCCGATTCAAACAGAGGCAGCATCTGCGAGAGCAGCCGCTGTAATAACGCAAGATTAGCTCTGTCGTCCTCTAGGTTAATTACTACAATATCGCTGAAGCAAAGGTTAAACAAAGGTGAGTCTTGTTGGCATTTAGCTTGGATATCCGAATTCCTCCTCAGCAGAAGCGTGAAAATTTGAGTCAACTCTAAACCTCAAGCGTGGGAGATTCTACGAAGGAAGGGTGAATTTTAACGCAGGAGTTAAATGTTTTAAATGAGAAGCTCTTCCAAGGCTGGTATTATGAAAATGTCATTGCACTTCTAGTGGGTGAAAAGTGATTTCAAGTGGTGAGACGTCCTGCAAACCCACCTGAAAATCGCTGTGGAAATGAATGCGCGTGTTATTGCCTTCTAAATGCATGTGTGTGCAGTAAAAGGCTTACTTTGAAACAGATTGCCTCGAATAGACGTCTTAGGAAGGGGGTGTTCGTGAGTTTCCTGCAGGTCTAATGATGCCTGTGTGTTAAAGATTAAGACAAATTTGTTCATTATTCTTTCCTTTACAACCCCTCGACCCTCAAAAACAGAGCAGAAGATTTCGAGGCTTAATGAAAAGGATGCGCCCGTTTAATCAGCCAAACAAACTATTTAATTAAACTTTCCAGCGAATTCTCGAGTCCCGCAATTCCTCGAATCAATCCGGCCTTCTTGAAAAATGAGTGTTGTAATCAGGCGGTCATTTGTAGATTGCTATTTCTACTTCGTGTGTGTGCGGATGCATCGGAGTCTGCACATGTGTGAGTGAATGGAGTCCTGTCGGAACTGATTAGCTTTGTAATTACTCTCCGGTCTCCGGTCAGCGCTAACAGACATGTTTAATGCTAGGCGTCAATCTACAGTCCCACGATGAAACGAGCGGGGAATTTTGAGATAACAGCACTTGGAGGAACGCAGCGGAGAACTGTGTCTCGAAGCTCACTTCAGTTGTGACAGGCTTTTCAAACTGTGTGACAGAGCCGAATCAGCTAACCAAACATTTGATGCGGATCCAGTCAGCGTTGTAGTACTGTGGAAGGAACGTGATTTACATTTTTGGATGGAAATTGGAGCGGGGATTGTGGCGAAAGGAAGAGACAGATGTGGAGAAAAAGGAGGAATTATCTCTCAGAAACATCAGGGGAAATAGAATGGGAAGTTACGGAGCTGAGTAGCTAATGAATGGGAGAGTATTGGAAGCAGAAATAAGAGCTGTTTGCAGACCATTATAGCCAGTCGACAAATTATTTAATCTATGATCATCAAAGAATCCGTACCTCAGAACTATAATAATCATTTCAGCATACTTCAGTCAGAAACCATATTTTTAATTTTGATGATCAAGAAACATTCCTTCTTATTAGCATAGTTTAACATTTTGTGGAAACGTGATACATTGTATTTTTTCATTATTAGAAAGTATTGGGCAGCATTTAAAAATATATATCAGTCTTTTGTAACATTTTACTGTTACTTTTGATTAATTTAAAGCATCCGTTAATACTTTAGTATAGGACTGACTCTCACTGTTAACTAGTTTCTTATTAGCAACTACCTGACTATTACAATTTATTAAGGCAAATAATTATGTAAATTAAATGTGACCCAGCATCCTTGCTAAATAAGAGCATTCTTCTCATTATTCTTATTCTGAATCGTACATATAGATGAATCAATAAACTGAAAAATATTAGCTTTCTTTTGAGTTGACTTTTTTCATAAGATTCAGTACTGAACCATATGCCTCGCAACCCTGTTCTATTCCAAATCATATTTGATGTCAATGGAGCAGTGAACACACAAACAGAAACACACACCTTTTTTAGGTGCATTTGGAGTGGTTTGACTGAGTTAAGGACCTCCCTCCTCATCCTTCTCAGAGGGTTAATTGACTACTGTTTGTCTGAAACAGATGTTCCAGTTCAGATCTACAATTATTTAGTGAATCCTTACAGCCTGGCGTCTTTAAGAGTTTTTTTTTCTCTCTCTCTGTCACTATACAATATTTCGTCTTTATCTCTCCAGCTTTTCATCACCTCCTGTCTGTTCTCTATTTCCCACCTCTTCTCTCTCTCCAGCCTTTTCTTCTTTCTGCTAAGTAACGGATTTGACATGGCGGGAATGTGGCAGACGTAATTTAGCTGAGTGGAATCAGCCACGGTTCTTTGTGCAGCAAAGCACCGAGTGTCCTGTTCATCTCTTTAAATGTTCTCCTCGAACAGAGCGCACGCTTCATCCAGTCAGCTCTAACGAGCGCCAATCAATTCCCTTCAAGAGCCTGCATGGATATTTTTTCCCCTTTAGGAAAGTGTTTATGTGTGCCTTAGAGACAGACAGATAAAACAAGACAAAGAGGGAGCGAAACAGATACGGAGTAAGGATTTCACAGGTTTAGCTTTTCGTGTAAATGTGTTCACTGTCTCCAGGGGCGTATACTTCTTCTCACTTTTTTGATTTATTGTGCTAAAACTTTCAGACAGAGATTTTAAACTAACGTCTAGGTACCGAAACACATCTGGATCTGTGGCTGGAAGTTAATTAGTACTGTGCATAATAAGCACTGACATTTTGTATATAATATTGTATAATATTTCACCATTTTGACACATTTTGACAGTTCTTGATCAATTTAACCTCAAATTTGACTTAAAATCATAAAAACTTTGCAAACCGTAGCAATGGACCCAACGTAGACGATGCTCAATTATTAAAGACACTTACAATAACGTGTTTAAAATGAAAGCATCAAAACAAAGAGACATTAAAACAGTTTTAAACAACTTAAAATGCTGGTTGAACAAAATACTTCTGTGAGATTATAATATGATTTCGATATTTCTGATTACACTTGTTAGGAAATTATAAAAATATATATAATGAATAGACGTGAAAGGTCCTTAACTGTAGGATCAGTACAATTTTGGTGTGCTTGGTGTAGGGTCAGCGATTAAATAGTAGAAATTTGTGGTAGAGACTGAAACTGGTAGAGATGTTGCTATGTTGTCAGGTAATCTTAGCATTTGCGCACATTTTAAGCACTGCAGTGTAAAAACAAGGTTTTTTTAAGCGACTGAAATGCAATCAGCAGTGAAAAAGAAGTCGTTTCGCTACATGCACCCACCGTCGGAGAGGGACCGTTTCTAAGCTTTGTCAGAGAAGTGTGTGTATGTGAAGACAGTGCTCAAAGACCACGGGGGGTTATTTTTGCCACTGTATAGGAATTGAACGGTTAAATACACACACTTGTATGTGTCAAGTATCTTTCTAAACACAGTCATTTTAGGTCTTAAGCAAACAGGGGAGACTGGAAACACACATGTCACAGAGTATTGGATCCAAGCTGCTCTTAATATGCATTTAGATCCGTATACATTTGATTTGATTTAATCGATTTTTAATTAAATTAAATTAAATTAAATTTATTACTTTATCCAATATATGTAGCATTTCTTACATATTTGTTCTGCTGCAGTTTTTTGTCCAATTGGTTACAATAGTCTTAATTAACCACTGACTAATTACTTGTCCTCATTTAGCTTGAGTTTGATCTATGATATTTCTATGGTATCAAAAATTGCTAACAAAAAAATAACTACATTGTGATTTAGAGAAATAAAATGACTCTTATTGCAATATAAACTTTTCCCCACCCCTAGCTTAAGCCTAGTCTAGTCTAGCACTTAGCTTAATGGATGAATTCTCATTAGATTGAAGGAGGGTCTAGAAACCAAAATGTACAGACTTTGACCAGTGAAGTGTCGTCTTAAATTTCTAGAACTAACTAACTAGCTATTGTGTATATTTCTTTGCAGGTTAGATACTAACAGGCTGACAAAAGATGGCATTTCTGAAGGGGAGAGATTACCTTTGTCTTCTCCTGTGGGGTTCCCTCCTTTATGTAGCACTAATGTCCCTTCCACTGGGGGCAGAGGCACCAAAAAGAAGCCAGTACATCTGGAAAACAGGTGAGTTGACAATATTTCCAACATTAGCTTTTTTTGGGAGACAGAATGAAATTTCTACATGTGGCCCCAGCTGATTTATGAGTGTTTTTCTTCCATGATTACTTGTTTCTGTCATCATTCACTCACTGCCATGTTGCAACAGTACAAACCTTTCGTTCTTCTGAACACAAATTGGGAGTTTTTGAAGAATATGGCCACTATTTTCCATATGAAAGCGATTCATTGAAAAGATATGACTCAAAAGATGTGTTCAGATACTTCTCTCATAGGAAGCTAAGGCTTTCCATGAATATCTAAAATGTGGTCTTTTGTCAAAGCAAAGCAATCATATGGCTTCAGAAGACTTTTATGCTGCTTTTTTGGATCCAGACACTCCTCATTTGCTTTTAAGAACAGCCAAGATCACCTTTCTGGGCTCTACAGAAGAAAACAAATGCAACAAATGCATTTTCATTATTGCATTAATTGTTTCTTTAACAGCGCACATGGTAAATCTTCATACAGATAAAAATGCAACCATTATTTCAAGGTTTTGAGACATGTTAAACACACAGCTTGTGTTTGTAAGATCCATCTATATGAGCCAGAGAATTCTGACACATTTTTTTCTAATCCAGTTGAAGAAGTCACTTATTAGGATTGCATAATCAAATGTGTGAATGACAGTGTTTGGTACAGTACAGGCAGTCGAGAAGCTAGGTAATGTACATTTCTGGTCTGCATTTGATAGAGGAGAACAGAAGTGCTAAAAAAATGGTCCACGTTGGATATTGATCTTTGTTGTCGCAGATCTTGAATCAGCAGGCATGTATGTACAGCACTTCAGAAAACTGTGAGACCATCTGCCTGTGTTATCTGTGAAGTCTGATCAATCTTATATCCAGCTGGAGTTGCACTGAGAATTCTTCATGTCGCCATAGCAACAATTGTTAAGTGTGAGATTGACAGCTCGCAAAGAACAGAAGATTATTACTTGGCCTATTAATGCCGTCCGGCGCATCCAAACTACATTTCAAGACGCCACAATTAAGCACTTCTCCAGAACTTGTAACAAAACATCCTACATATGGCTGTGAAGACCTCAGGTAGAAACTTCATATCAGGCAACTGTGATTCTCAGTAAATAAAGACAGAAATGAGTATCCCTCAGTTTCTCTGGCTGGATGCAGGGACCAAATTGTGGGAGTTTTAAGTGATCTGACAGCTCTTGATTAGATACATCTATTCCATCGAACAGCTTTTAATAGGATATCTTTAGCATATTCGTTTTTTGTAGGTGTTATCATTTTAAACATTTTTCGATATGTATTTCTTTGTGTAAAACGTTTTTACAATAATACCATCCTTATATTTCAACAGAATTAATTATTTTATGATAACTAGCTGATTGGTGGCTTCTTTTAAAAGTTTACTCCTTATTGTAAAATTCAAACGCTGGATGGATGGATTGATGCATGGATGGATGGATGAGTGGATGGGTGAGTGGATGGATGGATGGATGGATGGATGGGTGAGTGGATGGATGGATGGATGGGTGAGTGGATGGATGGATGGATGGATGGATGGATGGATGGGTGAGTGGATGGATGGATGGATGGGTGAGTGGATGGATGGATGGATGGATGGATGGATGGGTGAGTGGATGGATGGATGGGTGAGTGGATGGATGGATGGGTGAGTGGATGGATGGATGGATGGATGGATGGATGGATGGATGGATGGGTGAGTGGATGGATGGATGGATGGATGGATGGGTGAGTGGATGGATGGATGGATGGATGGATGGATGGATGGATGGATGGATGGATGGATGGGTGAGTGGATGGATGGATGGATGGATGGGTGAGTGGATGGATGGATGGATGGGTGAGTGGATGGATGGATGGATGGGTGAGTGGATGGATGGGTGAGTGGATGGATGGATGGATGGATGGATGGATGGATGGATGGGTGAGTGGATGGATGGATGGATGGATGAGTGAATGGATGGATGGATGGATGGATGGATGGATGAATGTCCAGCGCTGCTGATGAAGGCAACTGTAAAAATGCTTTATAGACAAAAGTGGTGATGATAATAGAAGTTTGGTGTGAAGTTGTGGTCAGTTCTCTGAGACTCTGAGTGAGTTTCCTCACGTGCTTTGTGTGGATCGAAGAGCAGCTCTGCAGGGCCACGGGGGTGATGATTCCTGGAATGTAAAATCGATACTTGTTTCATCCTGAAGGAGTGGGTCCACTTTCACACTGTGAAGAAATGCTCATTTGTCCACCTACACACTTGCTATTGTACTCAAGGTCTAATTTTCCTTACCTGTTTTGTTCTTAATTTTTCTTCAGTTTCCCTGTTCTGGAAATGAGAATACTGTGTGCAGACAAGAAAGCAAATTCCTGAGATTGTGTCTTAAAAGCACTCTGCCTGCTTGAAAATCTCATTTTAAAACCAGTTTCCCTGGAGTTCATGTAACTGACGTCACAAGCTGGACAGATAATGACTGTCTCGGAAAACAAGAGGGTGCAAATTAACCTTCTAGAGATAAAGACAGCTAGCATAAGGTTGTTCTCAAAGCTAACAGGCATGTACTAAAAGCCATAAACGCATTTTAATGCAGGAATTACTTTCATGCATCAGCCACACTCAGTCTTTTCAGCTGCACTCTTTATAACGCACAAGTGCTTCAATAGTGCCTTAGGATAAACTATCACTTAATACAGTGAAAGCATGATGTTGATTTATTTTCTTTCATTATTATATAGGCTGCTCTCTCTATATATATTTATTTATTTATTCATTTATATTTTTGCCTGTATGAAAAGACACTGGTGACCTCTCACTCTAACTCAAACCCCAGTTGCTAAAAAAACAACATTTGTTTTATATTAATAATAATATATACATATATATATAAATACTATAAATACAAATCTAAACATGAACATGCATATTATATAAGCTGAATGTAATTATAAAACATATACATATACAGACTGTTAAAATACATAATATAATACAAAATATACAATTTACATTATTACAAAAAGGCACCAAACACTTACAGGACGATCAAATATTTGTTTAATATTGACCAAACAATTCAATTTCTTCAAAAAAAAAAACATTGACATCACAACCCTTACCAAAGTTAACAATGGTTTTATCATAGTAAAACTCCTTAATTTCATTTTGTGTGATTTCTGAATCATCGAGACCATAAAGTCAATCACACTGTATTAATAAAATCATATATCTGTACAGAACTTCAATTGTAATTAATATATAATACAGTTGAATTACAATTCATTTATTTACATTTATAGTTTATTAAAGTTCTATCTTGACCCCCTTTTGAGGCCCTGACAGTAAGTACTAATTTACTGTGGGGTGAATGAGGAGAAACCATCACCATGTACAGATGTTCACACACAGCCTTTCACAGAATTATAGTTGGTGGTCGTGAAATGAATAGGATTCCTGTTAAATCAAAAGCCATTCTTCTTGTAGCGGAGTTCTCTTTCACAAAAGACTATAAAAAGGTTGGCATTACATAGAGACTGAATAGATAATTGCATTATCTTTATGACCTTTATCTCTGACTCTAAATCTGGCCAACTACATTTCTTTCTGTCATTATTAAAATACTAGCTCCAAACTGTATGCATTTGATCTTACATACATTAACAGGAAATAAGAGAAAGTAAGCATATTGCAGGTTTTATTGTTGCTCAAAATGAACTTGTTAGTTGTCAGATGTTATTAGAACATGCAATAGTTAATGTAATTTCTGTCATATTTTACATCCAAGAAAAACAAAAAGCTTTCCAGAGCAAGATCCAAAGCCTTTCACATTTAAGACGTCAGAATCCACCCAGACTCCAACCGACTCGTGACAGACCAAAAACAGCTCCATTTCCTTTGCTAAAGTGTCGGTGATAGGCAGAAAAGCACTGTAATTGCATCTGTGACCATCAGCAAGTAATTAATTTGTCATGTGCCCTATTGTTTCACCGTGGACGTATCCAAAAAGTGTGTGAGTGTCAGACCAGAACATTTCTTTGAGCTGCTGAGGGAGGATTTTGCCATCTCCAGAGACCTCTGGGTCAGGAAATGTGTTTTTCTTTTCTTTTCTTTTTAATGTGTAAACAACACTAATGGCTCTGACACTTTCAGACATCATAAATACATAATTTGATTTCTTTCGGCATAAACAGTGGTTGCATTGTTGAGTCATGCTGTGTAGCATATGGACCAATGCACTTGTTCATTACGGCAGCCAATCTCCAATTATACTTAGCTCTCTTATTCAGCTAAACAGCATGTGATTTGGTTTAGCATTGCATACTCTTAGTCAACTGTTTTAATATTACAAAAATGCTTTTTAACATACTGTAGTTGTGTAAATTGAGTCACATTAGACCTAATATCTGGTTTATTATTATTATTCACTATTTTGAATGGTACTGTTCAGATGTTTTCATCTATTGCTGGATCATGTATAGCAACAAAAAAAAGTATTAGCAGCACAACTGTTTTTAAAATTCATAATAATAAGAATTAGCATATTATTTTATAAAATCATGATTTATGTTCATATATTCAACTGTTTGCATTTCTGTGATTAATCTGAAGAGTTCTCAGATGCTTGTAGTGTGTTTAGTATCACATCACAGTATGCAGTATGCATAAATGGTAACATCATTGTACTAAAGTATATTTTTGTAGGCTGGAGAAGACTTCATCTCAGAGTATGCAGCTAACAATGCTAAGGTCACAGGTTAGATTGCCTGGGAATTCACGAGCTGATGAAAATGATAATTTTGCATTGTTGAACTTTTTGCACTAGAAGTATAGGCCAAATGCAAAATAAATAACATAAAAAAGAGACCAATAGACAGGTGTTTTGAGTGTGCTGCAGAGGTGATACAGCAGTACAGTGCTGTTGATGCCGGAGGTCTTCATAATAGAAGTACAGCCACTGAGGAATCCCACCATAGAGAGAACTCTGGGAGCCTTGTGTGTTGTGGGTGATTAAAGCTTTTGAAATTTTGAATAGCGGAAAATAACCTGTCTCGGGTGTGTTTGAACCAAAGCATCTGATTGGTGCTAATGAAATATACCTAGCAGTGGAGGACGATGGGTTTTGCCTGGGGGCAAAAATAAAAACCTGCGGGAATGAAAACCAATTTCAATTTTCACTCAAAATTAGATTTTTTTCAAGTTAATAGATTTAAAATTTTTAGATAATGTGTAAGGAAATAATGTGTATTCTCCCAGATAAGATATCCTAGTTCAAACTGTATCTCTGTCTTTGTGCTGCCAAAATTGAGTAAAACCACTCTCGATCTTGCCGACAGTGACTTTGCTTGCGATGCCCTGGGAGCGACCTCATCCCATCTAACAGCTTTAAGTTGCTGTGACACCACGGGACAGGGTCCTGCTCGTATCTCAGTTCTGTTTCTGTCCGCCTGCCTGCTGAGTTTCAATGATGACCACATGAGAGACAGAGGGAGATAGAGGATCAACTCCCTGTGAGACATACAAGTCAGTCTGAAAGTTGGAAGAAGCTTGTCACAGCTGTGAGGGTGATTTTGTGTGTGTGTGTGTGTGTGTGCGTGTGTGTGTGTGTGTGTGTGTGTGTGTGTGTGTGTGTGTCTTCCAAAATGTAATTAATATTTGGAATTTTTAGAGTCTCAATGTTGTCAAATCAGATTTGAAAATATCACACTTTTCAAAATTACTGCACTGCAGAAACACTGTCTGACCGCAAAATATTAATGGGTTATGTTCATACTGTAATTTGGTGAGCGCCACATGTGGTAACTCTGGTAAGGATGTGAAAATCAGCTGGTCCTTGGTTTTCCTGAATCGGTTTATGTGTTTTTTCAAGCAATAAGGTATTCATTTGTGAAAGTGACAGCAAATATTTTTACTTTGAATCCATGCTGCTCATTTGAACTTTCTATTTACAAAAAAATCCTAAAATGCAACATAATTCCACAGTATAAATAAATAAATAATACTAAGCAGTGAAATTGTTTTGAGCAGCAAATATTAGAATGACCATATGATACTGAAGAATGGGGTACTGATGCTGAAAATTCAGCTTTGCTTCAAAATAATAAATTACGTTTTACAATAAATTACAATAAAAAAACAGCTATTTATATAATACTCACGATACACACCGTTTTACTGTATTTGTGATCCAAAACATAAGAAATCATCCCAACCCCAGAGTTCTAAATGCTAGTGTGTAAACCAAATCAATATATAATCTTCATAAGCATATGAAAAAAATAATATAATGGATATAGATCTACATTTCTGATAACGTGGTTTTCATCTTCCAGTAAAAAGTAGAGTAAATGTATCTCCCTTCACAGCTAAAAGCGTCGCATTTTCCTTTTCTCTCTCATTTTCTACCCCAAAAATGTCAGTTCAGACAGAGAACAACACAACAACAACCAAAAAAAAAAAAAAAAAAAAACCTCTTTCCTGGCGCTTTTCTCTCATCGCCTCAGTTCAAAGCGATTATTCCCACATCTAAAGTCTTTAATCAGCATGCCATCCATCAGAATCCTGATTAGCCGGGAGATCTCTGTAGGACAGGCCTCTGCGGTTAAAGTTTTACCTGAACCCCCTGCCTCAGAGTAAATTGATATTTGAGTAAGGAGGATGAGCGCGCGAGCAGTAATTAGCACGCTGTGAGGACTGACAGTCTAATGATCAAATGTGTGTTCGGCTTTGACTGGAGGGGTTTGGCTGACCTCGGCGCTCATACAGTACCGATGTCACCCCATATGGCTCTGTCACATGCTTTATGTCTGCTCCGCTGTGCATTAGCTGCCATTTAGGGGAAGGCGGGGTCTCACTGGTGACCTCACCAGTGGTGTGATGAGGAGAACATGGTCTTTGACGTCCCCTGAGGAACAGCAGCAATGATGTCAGACTTTTACTGTGTGTTTGAAGCATCTGCTCCCTCTCTTCCCGTGGCTTCTTTTTCTTTCTGTCCACTCATTTCTAATAGGGGATAAATGAAGCAGTTGTAAAAAAGTGGCAGTTTTTTGCCTTCCTTTGAATTGAAAAAAGTATCACTAGGTCATCAGGTAAATGATTTAACATGAATGATCTGGATTGTTTTCGTGGCTGTGAGGTCGGAAAAAACTGTAGTTGCAATCTGGCTGAAACCTTGAATTTTGGTTTAAATAGAAATAGTTCGATAGACATTGTTCTGGAATGTTTAGGAATAGTTAGTCAAAAATGCCGATTAAAACTCTTTTCCATACAAAGGTAGGCAATTTCTGACAAACTGGACTATTATAATATTATATTATATACAAAAATTTAGGAACCCATTCTTTATATTTTTATAATATATATTTAATGCTTACTAAGGCTTCAATCAAAATTACAGTAAAACACTAATATCGTAATAGTTTATTTAAAACATGTTTTAAATGTTTTACTGACATTTTGACATTTTTTCAATTATACGTTCTGTCTTTCTTTTATTTATTTATTAAAGAATCTTGTAAATTGTTTAAGTTGTATTATTATATTATACTATATTATATTATATAACTATATTATAATAAACACTAAAAGTTTAGGTTTTTTTACTTTTTATTTTTATATATTTTTGAAAGACGTAATGCAATAGTAAAAATATCAATGTTGTGAAAATATTAAAATAACATTGTTTATTTGAAACAAAAATATTTAATAACTTTATAAATACTTTTACTGTGATTTTATATGCATTTAACGTAACTGATATATTAACTGACCCCAAACTTTTAAATGTTCTTTTCTATTCTATTCTATACACTGTTCCAAATAGACTGATTTGCTGCATCTTGTTAGAATCGCTCCTATTTTCATAATCTTAGCAGGTAGCAAAATCCAGATTTTTGTCATTGTTTTTTCCCATCTTTTCCTCTCCAGTTCATTTCTTTTGACAGCGCCGTTCTAAAGTGATTAAAGATGATTATCCTTCTTGTGTGGCTGAATCCACATGTACAGTATTTCAGCTCTAAAGTGAGATGAATAGCGGCTCATCATTGTGCCTGCTTTGGGCTTTAATAGACAGCAATTACAATAGCAATATAATTCACGTCATATTCTGTCTGCCTCTCCTTTTCTTCTCCTCTAGATGTATGGGGTGTATGTGTGGCCAATGATTGCGGTTCGGTCGGGCTTCAGAGTCGCTCTGTGTGGTGTGTCCATTCTGAAGGCTGGAGCACGCATCAGTCCAATTGCTTTCCATCTGATCGCCCAGCGCACCAGAGAGTGTGTGTGAAGATGTGCGAGTGGCAAAAGGATCTGTTTGAGTGGCGCTCGTCTCCTTGGGGTCCCTGCACCCCGGGTCCTCTCCTCCCAGCCAATCGATGTGTGACCGCTCAGCGTGGAGTACAGAGCCGAGATGTGGTGTGTGTGAAGCGTACCAACGGCACCACGGTGAGCCAGCATATGTGTGAAGCGTTTTCAGCAGCGCCGGAGCGAGAACAGGCGTGTTTGTTACCCTGCCCGATCGACTGCGTCGTCTCCGCCTTCACCCACTGGTCCACCTGCAGTCGTACCTGCGGGTCGGCCCTCCAGCAGCGCACCAGACACGTGCTCGCGGCGCCTCTGTATGGAGGAGCAGACTGTCCCAGCCTCACCCAGACGCGTCCCTGTAACCACGAGAAAGCCCACCCTGCCCTTTGTCCCTCCGACCAACAGGAATACAGTTACAGTTTGTGGGTGGGGCCCTGGAGCCCTTGCAGACTTAAAGGGACAGGGCCTGTTGGAAAGACCACAGTGGACTTTGGTTTCGGGCTTGATGGGAAAAAAACAATCAAAGCTTCGTACACCATCAAACGCCACGCTGAGAGTAATTACCGTCCAAATCATTATGATGAAAGAGGCCATAAAGAATCCTGGGAAATTATCATTGGCTATCAGACTAGGCAACTGCGCTGTATGAGGAGCGATGGGAAGAACGCCATGCTAAGGTGGTAATGAGTGTAGAAATGCAATCAATTTAATGTCCATCAATTCATAGATCGATCAGTCAGTGTACCAGTTATTAATTTTATTTAAATGTGTTTTTTATTTTATTTTATTTTATTTTATTGACTGCTTCATCCACACCATAAGGGCAAAACTGCTTAAAACGTACCTATCAAAAAGTGTTTTAGATACTTTTATTATCTAAGTAAAAAGACATTGTAAAGTCATACAAAGAGACATGAAACTAGCACAACTATGTAAGAAATTGATCAATTATAGCATTTTACAAAAAAAAAGTCCACAGACTGCTTCAATTAGTTTATTGCGATAATGAAGAGAGAGCTGTGTAATAAAAGCTTTTTTCTGTAAAAAGAAAAAACGAAAGAACCTAATGTAGATGTATTCAGAATTGTCTGTGGTCAAATAGAGCCGCAATGAGGACTCATAATCTGACCATGAATAAATGATACAGGCCTATTAGCAGACAGTTATGCAACAATGTTATGCAATAAATTTACTTGTTTTATTAAATGCCTCCCCACAGTGAGGATATTAGAGTCTTCTGTATTAAGCACTACCATCCTGCGAGTGCAGATGGATTCCCATTTTACCATATGATGCTGTTTGCATCAAAGAACATGCTGATATTTATGTATGCGTTACTGGTTACACTGTCAAATTTAAACTGAATCTAAATTTTACCTTCTGTTGTGGGCGAGACGGAAAACAGAGAAGATATTCCGCCTTTTCTTTTTCCTGCTGAGGAAGATCCCAAGTCAGCTGCTTTTTTTATTAATTTTTCATTCGATTTTAATGGAAATAGTACTTGTTGCACCTAGAAAACTACAATAATAAGCTCCAGAGAGAGCAGGACTGCCGTGTATTGTAGTGAATATGAAAAATGAAGAATCATTTCAGAAAATATCCACATCCTGTCGAGCATACTATAGAACAGTGGGAATCCAGTGAGACAAGCAAGCTATGCTTTTTGATTTGCTGCAAATATTTTCAAGTTCTGTGTATTCATATTTGATAAAATCGTAGCACCCACTGAGAGCCATCTATTGACAAAAAAGGAAAAGAAAAGGTGGTCTGACTGAACCAACTTTGCAGAGGTCTTAACAAATCTCACAAAAATTGTAACAAATCCAGCGTTTAAGTTGAGCATAGTGAAGGGAGACTATTATGCCCCTTTTACAAGATGCAATATAAGTCTCAGGTGTCTCCAGAGTATGTCTGTGAAGTTTCAGCTCAAAATGACCCATAGACCATTCATATCATCATTTTGACATCAATGCCTATTTTGAATGGAAGCAGAAACAGGCTGTTTTTGTGCATGTCTCTTTAAATGCAAATGAGCTGCTGGTCCCAGTCCGCTTTTTCAGAATTGGACTGTGCCTTACAGCAGTGTTGCCAAGTCCTTGGTTTTTCCACAGAATTGGGCTACTTTAACACTGTTGCCTTTTTAGTGTCTGCAGGTTAAAGCGACCCCAATAGCATGATATTAATCCCCTGAAGTGTGAATTTCAACCCCCCCCGGGACCCCACTCGGAGCGGGATTGGGCGAGTTTTGAGTAGCAATTGAGTGGGTTTTGCTGTGAAAACACGGCAACCACTCTTCACAGCTCCTACCTCTGATACTCTCCTGGAAAGTATCTTCTGATACTTTTGATTTATAATGCCTGTCACATATAAATCATGCGTTTTAAAGCCATAGTAGTAAGGGGAGGTGTCTCGGCCAATGCAGCACTGTTTTCAGCAGTCGGATGGGGCTTGTAAAATGTGACATCACACACTTGTTTTGAGATACTGCTTATGATTTACGGGGATTAAATAAAGCAGCAGGTGGATATGTATTATTAAAGGGTGGTTGTGTTCACACACTGCCAGTGCATTTATGTTCAAACAACAAAAGTGATTTTTGCATAATAGGTGCCCTTCAAGGTTTAAAAATGTCCATATAAATCTGTATTTAAATATCGCACCTGAGTGGGATGAGTTTTAATTCCCATCACTATGTGAACATTTTAAGTGTTTTTTAGCGTATCAAACTCATTATCCCAGTGAAATACTGTAATATTATTTAATCAAATTCTTTGCTTTCTATTTCATGACTAATACCTTTTTAATAGTATATTGAAGATTAGCACTTGGCGGTCCCCTATTTAACTAATCCACTAATGTTTATTCAGTGTCAGTTCAACTCTAAAACAAGCACACTCGCAATCAATATTTTGCAAGCGCTGTTTTGTTGTCTATGCAGTAGCATCAATAGTGTTACCAACAATAAGATGCTAATGCCGGTCTTTATTTGTCTGCATAATAAATTAACATCATTTTATGTCTTCAGATTATACGATACGATTCCCATTGCGGTTTGCAAACTTTTTCGCATTCGTATTAAGCCAGACTAAACTTCTGAATAAATTGAACACCCACGGAACACCCATCTCTCTCTCGCAGGATTTCATAGTTTGCTTTCGCTTGTTTTCTATGCCAATATATTCAGTGAGAATCAGCAGCAACGATAAAGCCTTGGAGAGTTCGAGAGACAGCTTGAAAAATGTTCTGTTTATGTTGCTACCTTTTTTGTCATACTAGCCAGAGGCTAAATGCATGCCAGCAGCTTCAGAACAGGCAGATGAAGCCTCTTTTTAATACAAGGCAATACATAAACATGAAAATCCTTTGAAAGTAACTAAACAGTAACTGCTGATGTAATTTTTTGAATTGTAATCAGTTTGTTTTTTGTTTTGTTTTTAATCAAAGATGCAAAGAGGACAGTTCAGCCAACCAGTTAACCTAGAAAATAGCAGCAGAGCGCCACAAACTATCAATCATCTTTTTACAGCGGTACAATTCTTCATTTTACAGTGTCATAAAAATGCGGTAAAAAAGATGACACTGTAAATTTTGTTCTCATCCCCAGCCTTTGCGACCACGATAACAGCCCGGTGAACTTTCGCTCATGCGTGATGCCCAGACACTGCAAAGTGTCTGATTGGTCACGTGGAGTCCGTGTTCAAAGACATGTCGGACGTCTGATCAATCGCCTGGCTTCAAAATCAGGAGCCGCAGCCTGGAAAGAGCAGCCATTGGTGGAGGAGAGCCATGCCCCGCCCTGAAGGAAAAAGCTAACTGTAATGTTTTGGAAGACACTCTGCCACTGTGCCCAAGGTGAAGAGATAGCTTTGGCAAAATCATTTTTAAATGATAGTTTTTAAATTCAACTTGAAAATAAAATTTACCAAAAATGCACATAGGCAATTATCCCACGTGCAGTTTCTTTAAAAATGACCACATAACTTTAAATCATATCTTACTATACAGTTTTTTTTTTTCATTTTTGATAATTGTTTAGCTTGGAAATAATATAGAAGAAAGATATGTTGCTATTTCAGTTTTATTGTGACTTTGAAAAGACTGAATCGATGACTCTTTAGTTTGTCTTCAAGTGTATTTTATGTATTTTAATGTATTTTAATTGGCTGGAAATACAGGTATGAGTGGAGGGTGACCAACTGGAAACCATGCCAGGTGACCCCACTGTTGAGTCAGCAGGACCATCGCCATAACAACACCAGCATCCTGTGTGGACGTGGCATCCGGACCCGAGAGGGATATTGTGTCAGAATCCATGACAACAAAGTATCATCCCATAGTAAGAACTCAGTTTTTAGAGTCAACTGTGGATCATTAACAGAAATATGTTTTTGGTTAATATTTTACACAATGTTACATGTTTTTGCACAATGGTAGTATCGCATTATTATTTGAAATCGTTTTATGTGAGTATGAGTCATTTATGTGAGTCATTCAGGACTTGGTGAAAATCAGTATACCGTGGTCTTGACAACATCCCTATCAGCTAAAGATTTCACAGAAAAATTAAGTATTGCATTGATCATCCACAAATTTTCTTCTCTTGAGCAGTAAATCAGTATATATATATTTTAAAGGATCGTATGACACTGATAACCGGAGTAACAATGCTGAAAATTTAGCTTTGCATCATATGAATTAATTAAAATGTTATCCATATTGACACAGTTAATATACAGTTATTTTAAATTTTAATAATATTTAACAATATTGCTGCTTTGCTCTATTTGTTTAAACAAATGCAGCCTTAATGAACATTAAAGAATCTTACAGACACTAAACCTGTTTTACAATTTCAGTCGCAAAAAAGGTGATGTTACTACGCATTGAAATAAGCTCAGTGGCAAACAAAGTCAAGTTTAGTTGTTCAGACTTACGCATCATTATCAACAATAATGTATTAATAAAAAGGTTTTAAACTAACGACAAAATTTCACCTAGTAATTGTGTGCATTATATCGTTTTATGCTTATTAGGGTATTGTGTCGTTACCTTAGCAACAAGAAGAGTCTAAATTTGCAGCCTATGAAGCGTGATCCAAGTCATTTATAAGATTCCATTTGAGTGAAGATGATGCTTTTGAACACTTTTTGGTTTTGGATCAGAGCACTAATAATATGTCCATCTCGCGTTACAATAAGCAAATGTGATTAACACAAATAAGAGTCTTTTTTTTAAAACATTGTTGGCATAAACAATGTTTAAAAAAAGATTTTGTAGATTGCTTTCCTTTACTTAATCCTTCATAGGCTGTTAAATCTCAGGGCAGAACGCTAAGGGGAGATTTAGTTTCCTCTATATTTCTGGTTTTTGATTTAAATGGTAATCTGCGGCCACACACAGATGGATTTGAATTACATTTATTTTTGTGTTTGATGCATTTCATATAGCTGATAAAAATATACCACTTTTTATGGTAAATCTCTCCGTTTTTTTTCTTATTAGTGAATCGGCCTGTTGGCAGAAACTTGTGCACCGGGCCTTTACCGCTATTGGCTGAGTCTTGCTTCATTCCCTGTCAGAAACATTGTCCCCTCACACCTTGGTCACCCTGGGGACCCTGTCTCCATGACAACTGTTTGGAACTTCAAGGAGAAGAGGTGAGAGACGAAAACATCCCATCAAACCAGATCGCACACATCCAAAGCTAAATCGCACACATTTATTCCCACCCCCTGTCCATGGTTTCTCCTCTCAGTAATGTAAATCATGTGTGAATACCAGGTGTAACTTATATCTGACCCTAAGCTGTGGTGCCGCCCACTCAGGTCAGCTGCATTCCTGCATTTAGACTCGCCATAAACGCCTTTTTCTGCATATTCCGTTTTCTATTTCTTCTCTCCTTTCCTGTGCATATATATCTGGCCAAGATATTCGACTGCTGCACTGTTTATTTTGCCAGAGTGTGGGAACAATATCTGCAAAAACGTTGGCATCGAGCAGGTTTACTGTTTGAGTCATCGCTGTTATTTTGCCTGCGTTCACCTCACTTGCAGGTTTCAGGGTGAGAACTCGTTCTGTAATTAAGGAGTCATGGGCGGAATCCGACAGTTGCCCTCACGTCAGCGGCGATGACCTGCGATGACCCCGTCTGCTTCAAGTGGAGAGTGACGTCACAGGGACCCTGTGTTCCTCAAAATGGGTCGTGTGGCCCAGGATTCCAAGAACAGAGTCTGGAGTGTTTGTCTGCCACAGGTATATATATGCAGCTCATTGTTTCCTTTTTCTTTCTATTTTTACTGGAGTAGTTGACCCAAAACTGAAAAGTCAGTCTTGCCTTCATGTAGTTACATACCTGAAGACTTACTTTTGTTCATGGAACAGAAGAGGACTTATTTTGCAGAATGTCAGATGTGCTCTTTTCTATACAGAGAAAATAAAAAGCAAACTAACAGTATCATGCAGTCCATTTGTATATTTTCAGTTATTCAAATATTTAATGTTATACCTGTATTTTATTTTAACCTGTTGTCTAATGTTGTAAGCCCTTTTGCCATTTTGCCCATTGCCTTTTTACCAACAAACAAATTAATGACCTGACTGATTATAAAAAGACCGATGATGCTTGATGTAACTGACATCAGTTCTGGCGTCTTGAGAATTTTTAGGAACGTTTTTTAGGAAGTATCACAACTATTTCATGGCTTCAGAAGAATATAGTAAGACAAATCATGGTGGACTGTAATTTCATAGTGTTTGTTGTCATTTTTGGAGCCTAACATCCCTAATCCTACACTTCCAGTTTGAGTTTTGGTGCCAATTAAATTTTTTGTTGTTATCATTTTTTGCTGTTACTCAGCAAGGAACCATTATATTGTTCAAAAGTATCAGTAAACACATTTATAATGATACTGTGTTTTTTTCAAGTAAACTGTTATTTTAAACTGTCTATTCATTAAATAATATTGAAAAGCTGTTTACTTGAGCTAGCTGTTTCTCAAGCAGCAAATCAGCATATTAGAATGATTTCCGATAGAATGATCACGTGACACTGAAGACTGGAGTAACGATGCTGAAAATTCAGCTTAGCCGTCACAGGAATAAATAACATTTTAAAATATATTAAAAAACAAAAACATGTATTTTAAATTGTGCTGTAATTTCACAATATAGCTGTTTTTGCTTTGTTTTTTCATCAGGTAAATATGTAGCCTTATTTTAAAAACATTTCAAAATCTTACTGACCCCAAACTTTTGGCAAAAAAAAAATCTCCAAAGGTATTATTCTAAAAACATGCATGAAGGTGATTAAAGGAATAGTTCATTTAACAATGAAAATTCTGTCATAATTTCGAGTAGTATAACCTCAAGTGGTATGAGGGTGCCCAACACAAAGAAAGATATTCTGCAGAAAGTTAATCAGGCTGTTTTTGGGTCACCATTTCTATACAATATTTTCCTTTGTATTCGTCAGAGCAAAGAAATACATAAAAATTTGGAACTACTCGAGGGTAAGTAAATGATGAAATACAAAATTAGGATTTTTTTTTTTTTTTGTTCCTTTAAATGAGAATACCATTTGCATTTTGTGAACTATCCCTTTAATTATCTTTCTCAATCCCATCATTCTTCACCTTCATCTCTCTAATTACTTTCAACCTTCTTTTATCCCCATCCTCAAACTCTTCGGCGATTAGTTATTTTTACTCCCATAAGCAAATGATCAGCTATCTTTTAATCTCCTCTCCTCCCAGAGGGTACGTGGCGTATTTCTTATCCGTCCTCTGCGCTTCTCACTGAGATGAGTTTGAGATGCAGTTTTGACACACAACAGCCAAAGAGCCTTAGGTGTTCTCTAAGGTCTTTCTTTGTAATGTCACTCATCCACGTCAAGCGCAAGCATGTGTGTTGTCCATCAGTAGTAAGCATATAAGTGGTCTTAAGGGGTTTACAACTGTATGTGAAACATGTCCGTCTGTATAGGCAGTCATCGGGCATGACTGGATGCGTTGGAGCTGGAAATTTTACATCCGACTCGCACATACTGTATCTGCATTAAACCTTACAGCGTCATCCTCCCAGCATGCACTTGGAATGTTCTACAAAACGCAAAGTGAAGCTGAAATGCCAAAGCCATTACAGCTGAACTGCAGCTGGTTTAATGTGATAATGTATTCTTGCTGGAGATTTGAGTTGTAATCACTTTATACTTGGTTAAAGTTTATGTAAACCATAAACTTGATTTTTACATTTTCTGATGAAAATTTAGTTGGTGTTTTCTGTACTGCCATGGTGATAAAGTACAATTCTGTATGTATATATGTATATATACACAGTTACTATGGTGCTAGTTTTGATCACATTACTATGCATTTGCTGTTATAGGAAATTGCTTATTGGAAAGAGCACAAAGTGTAAGAGTTTTTGCAATGGCCAGACATGGTTCATAGCTTCATTTGCTAAACTTATCACTCCAGTTTCTGTGATCTGACTGCAAGTTCGATGTTTATGAAGTAGCACGCTATTGAATTCTGCTGTCTATCAGCAGTCCTGCAGTTCTGGCGCACTATAATGCACTTTTTAAGGCTCTAGGTAGATAATCACTCTGGGAAATTGCTTCTTCTAACAGTACAAATAGGTGAAAAAATCTCCCTGTCTGCCATGTGAAAAGAAAATGAAATAAACCCTTATAACGCAACAGGAAAGTGGTGATTACAGGGGTCATAAAAATACATATTAAGAGCTGTGCATCTTCAGACGAGACAGTCTCTTTAAAAAAAAAAAAAAGCTCAGTTTGTTCATTTATATCTTAGGCAACGAATACAATTCAGAGAGATTGATTTTTAAGGCCTAACATCAATTGGTGAAACGTTGCCCTTCCTGCATCTGAGATGTAATGAAGAAATGAACTATTGCGGCTCAATATCTGATTCTCAGAGGAGAGTCTGTCCAGACCAGTTAGGTTTATTACTCGCCTTTTATCTTTGTTCTTTTATCTCACAAACAACCTGAAGAGCATGGTATACTAGTTGATTCCGTATGTGTCTATTGTTCTTTCCAATCTCACGAATAAAAAGATCTGTGAGATCGTTTTGTATATGGGAGTTGATCTTTCCTCAGTTATAAGTTAATAATGTTTAGTTAATGTTTGGTTAAATTATGCTCATTACAAAAAAAGCTGAGCCTACTAAAATGTATTAAAACTCATTTAAGTATATATCTTGGCTGTTTTGTTTTTTCTTGAAACTAACAACATATAGTAAGATTAATGTTAAAACATAATCAGAAATTGCCACTAAAATCTTCTTTCCTTCTTTATATTTATTTATTTGTTTATTTATTTGGCAATGAAGCAGTTAGGACTTCAGAGTATTTTTCATAGTGAAGTTTAGCGCTAATGTTTTACCGCACCATTAATTATCAGATAATTATTTTCAAGCTGTCTGGTAATTAAAAATCATGGTCTTTGAGAACAGAATAGAGCAATCATAGTGCTATTCAGCATCTTATTTGCATATTATTCTATTTTAATTAAAGAAAAGTGATTGTTAGGTGCAAGATAACAGTAAACCGAGATTCTCCAGTACTTACAGCAAGCCATGATCATTATTTCAATGTTCTAATTTTGTTACTTGGCAGTAAATTTAATTGCATATTTTTAAAAAAAAACAAAAAACAAAGAAAAAACACATTTCCTTTGGTTGTATTCGAAGATGTTAATTAAATGTACTTGTTTATTGGGAAAGAATAAGTGTTGTTCAAAAAGAAACTGTAAAAATATAAACATTATACAGTATGTTGATATAATTAAAAAAACTTAAAACAAGGGCGTTTTGTTGCATTTAACAGAAATGTCTGCCTTCATCTTTGTATTATAGGTGAGCCGGTCCCTAATGACGGGTGTTCAGAAGATCCTCCTCCGGTCCTGCAGGCATGTGAGATGCCCTGTCCTCCTGGGACTGTGTCCTGGGACACTGGAGCCCCTGGACTTCCTGTTCCCAGTCCTGCTCCAGTAAGCACCAAGAGGGAAAACAAACTCGCTCGCGTCTTATTCTGGCTCTTCCTGGAAAGTGTGAGTTCAGATTGAACATTTGGTTCACGAGTATTCAGTTTGTGCAGCGTACTTAGGATGCCGGGCCAAATGATTGGAGCGCAAGTTGAGTCATATTTTCATTGTGATGATATGGTTATTGTAAAGTTATATTGTAATTATTACAACACACAATGAGGACAAATCATGAATACACAAAGCCCAAATTATAAAAACGTGTTAGAAATGTAACGTTTCCGGCAGTTGCAGAAGAACTGAGTACAGCAGCAGGCTTTATTAAAGCTCTTCTTTGTGGCTCATTCCATTTAATTATTCAAATGCCTCTTTTTAAACTGTACTCTGATTTACCCCGAGTACAAATCTCTAATCGCCGTTTTAAAATGATATTCTATTAATCTCGTCCTGTCATCCCCTTCTTTCATGTTGGTGCAGCTCTTTCCAATGAATTATAGATACTGTCTTTATGACAAATTCACCGGGGACATATCCTTTGTTTGACCCCTCAAACATATGGCCCTTCATCCCTAAAGCGCTCCTATTATGGGTAATGAGAGGTTCACAGGTTTTGTGTGTCGCTAACAACAGGTTAACATGCATGCATGGTCAAAAACACTTTTATTCTCTTATAATATGCATTTATTTTTATTTGCTCAAACAATTAGCTTTCCATTTTGTTACAAAAGCTACGTTCATGTGTGCAGTGCTGCTTTTTGTACAGCATTAACGGGGAAACAGCTATATTTTACCGCTCCAAAAGCGGCACCTAGTGGCAAAGAATGAATTAGCATTTTCATTCAGACCAAAGCGAAAAGACCAACAAGTTTCAACTTGTAACGGCTTGGGATTCATTTAAAAAAACGACTTGTTTCAATGATTCGGAGTCAACTCTTTCTTTTGAGAGGCGATAACTTTATAAACAGTGCAAAAATGTCTTTTCATACAACGCCACATACTGCATGAAAAGTAAATTTCAAAAATCCATAATAGGAGCGCTTTAAATACGCGCGGATGGGTGTGTGTATGTATAGATTTTTGTAATATATATATTTTTCAAAGAAAAATCTTGAGCTCAGCAAGGCTGCATTAATTGATCAAAACAAAGGATATATGTGATTATATTACAACTGCAACAGACATTTTATATTTTTACATTTTACATTAATTTATTCCACAATTTTTTAGCATTCATTACTCAGTCTTTGTTGTTACATGATCCTTCAGAAATCATTCTTATATGCACACAATTTTTTTTTCTGAATCCTTTAAAGAATAGAACGTTGAAAGAAACAGTATTTGTATCACTCCTGAGTAACTGAATGTTCTTGCTGAATAAAGGTAATACTTAAAACATCTTACTGACCTCCAAACTAGTGTGATATTATGCACAGCTAATGATTGATATGTATATACAGTATAATACTATAGTGGATGTCTAATAAATGATTCTATGATGCCACATTAAATCAATGTGTAGAGTTTTTAGAGTACAGTAGATTTGTTGAGGCTATAAATAATTACACCGTAGTTGTTGGTGTCGACAGATTTGGGATTTAAAACTACTTTTTTTTTGTTATAGCTGGAAAGCCATGTCCTCCGGCCCCTGAGCTGGAGCAATGGAGACCCTGTGGCACACACTCATGCACAGTATACTATTGGGATACTTCACCTTGGGATCCCTGTGTGCCAAACACCATCACAGACGAGAGCGAAGGTAACAGCACAACTCCACAGATGGAGAATGATGCCACCTGCGGAACAGGAGTAGAGATTCGCCAAGTCACGTGCAGGAGAGCCGGGAACGGACATGTTCTGCCAAAACGGTAAGGAACCTCAAAATCTTCCATCCTAAATTCGGTCACCATACAGATAGTCTCATACTGGAATATACTTTAGGTGTCCAGAATCCTCCCGTCCTGACTCGACACGGTCTTGTCCTTTACCTTGCAAAACTGACTGCGTTGTCACACCTTTTAGTGAATGGAGCGCCTGTACCACTTCCTGTTTATCAGGTAAACGTAGTCCTAACCAGACTAACCAACTTGACCAGTTTAAACTCTCAGTACTGTGGATTTCTTTGATTTTCTAGTAAATGCTACCGCACCAACCCAGTCCCGTCACAGGATCATAATCCAGAGACCTGCTAATGGAGGTCAAGAGTGCCCCGATACTCTTTATGAGGAGAGAGAATGCGATCCACCTCCTCTCTGCCCAACGTACAGGTAAAGAAAGAAGTGGTTTCATAATTGAAATATTGGTGATAAATGGCAAAAAAAGTTGAATAATCCTGAAGAAGGCCCAACAAGTTAGCTAGCAGTCAAGTCATTTACAACAAATATCAAAAGAAATTTGTAGTTTCAAAAGCTACACAAGAATTTGGTTTTGGTAACTTAAAAAAAAAAGAAAGTCTCTTATGCATTGCACAGCATTGCAGCATTTATTTTTTCAAAATACAGTAAAAACTATAGTATGTTCAAATATTATTATAACAGATTTTTATTTTACTATATTTTAAAATATTAATTTTATTTGAAATAGAAATATTTTATAATGCTATAATTTCACCTTAATAAAAACATACATTTCAATTAATAGCGTATAACAAAGCTGCTGTACTCACGTATCAAATAAATTATAATCAGTTTGAAAATGACATAATATCATCATCAGTAGCTCATTAGTTATTCGTTGTCATGAAAAATCCGAACTGTGTACATAAAACTGAACTTTAAATATCATTTTTCTCATTTGTTTATGGGTTTTTTTCTTAAAAATTAGGAAAGTTTTATAAAGTACTCTAGCGTTTTAAGAACCTGTCTTTTAAATACCCAAATGTAATCAAACATGTGGTGTTAGACGTGGTAATGTGTATCCCTACTAGATGTGCCAATAAGATACAAAATGTTCATAAGGTATCACTGGATGTAAGCCAGACACCGCAACATGTTTTCTGTGCGCTGATGTTTCCTGGCAGATGGCAGACCCACCGCTGGCATCAGTGCATTCTGGTACCTGATTCGGTGAGGCAGGCTGTGGGTGGGCCCGCAGAGGCATGTGGTATTGGCCTAGAGACAAGAGGTAAGTGACAGATTAGGATCTCTGTATGATTTAAAGTTTTATTAGGAAAGTTCTGCAAAACCGGGGTTACTGTAGGACGATAACTTATCTGAGAGATTCAGAGGGACTTCTTGGCTGCCTGAAGGGTTATTTTTCCTTGCGATTTTCCCCATATTCTCCCGTCTTATAAAACGTTGTCAGAATGTCAGAGAGGACACACAGCGCGGTGTGACATCTGACATCTCCGTCCCCGGGCACCTTTTTAAAACACCCTACTGGTGCTTCATGTAAATTTAAAGGTGCTGGCCTATCAAGACACAGTAGGGATCCTTTCAATGTGCGGTTTGTATGGGACCAAACTCTGTCTGTCAGTTTTGGAAAGTGAGAAGAGTATTTCTCAGCAAACAAACGCTTAGCGGACTTCATTTAAGAAACATGAGCAGAATGATTATCTATGTAAATTGTTTGTAAAACCATTCTTCCTTAAATTATTGAGTGGAACAATTTACATAAGACGGTTATATGAACGTTTTGCACTCGTTTATTCTGCTCATCATTGAGAACGAATGAAGCTCAGTATGTTACAGCAGGCTCCAAAATATAATTTTACTTTACTTGGGGGCCCATTGGTGCGCAACTTGACAAAATCCCCTCAACACAATGGAAATAAGTCTCAAGACAAGCGGCAGCAAAACAAAAACAAGTCGCAACTTGTTTTATACATATTAGTTTTTATATATTAGCATATTTTAAAAACAGTTACGCTAATAACAATAAAAGGACATAGATGACATTAAAACGCAGGCTGACGAACATCGTGCTGCGTTCGTTGTCACGGGAACATCCCAGCTGAAGGTAATGAGGAAATTACTTCGCTCCCTTTGACAAGTGCGTTCAAAACGACTAAATAGTGACACGCACGTGCTCTGCTCACTCAAGTCTCCACTAACAAGGGGATAGGGATGATCACTACGATTTGGAAAAGGACCATGAATCGTACGATGCACAATATGCAAATCGTTACACCTCTAGCCACAACACAACGGAAACATTTTACATTTTATATGCATGTTGTAGAGATTTCATTGCGTTGCGCACTGCTGTGCTAACATATTTAAGGAATAATTCACCGAAAAATGACAATCTGTCAAAAGCGTCCAAAAATGGTGTTCCACTTAGAGCATTGTCACTGAAGCGTCTTTTCCCTCTCCATCATGTTTTCAGAGGTAACGTGTGTTGGTGCGGACGATTCTCCAGCAGATATGACAGACTGTGTGAGGTGGGCTGGGCTGATGCCCGTCCCGGTGAGGGAATGTCGTGTGCCTTGCAGGGATGAATGTAGCTTCACGTCCTGGAGCAGATTCAGCCAGTGTCAAGGCTGTGGAAGTTGGCGCACTCGTTCCCGATCTCTGATAGGTAACATGCTCAACCATAAACCATGCTGATTATCAAAATGTTTTCCGAAAGCACACACACCTTCCCAGATTCTCTTCCACTTAAAATCTCAGGTCGGAGTAAGAAGCGCTGGAGATGCCAACAGGAGGAGACGTTTCCTCTGCTGGAGAAAGAAGCCTGTCCTTGTTCTGAATATCAAACCAAACCTCAGGGTCCCTGGTCTCCTTGTTTGCTCTCACCAGCAAAGAACATTGCTGGCCATCCTTTCATCCAAGGAGTTTTCCACCAAAGCCAAAAGGCAGTCCAGGGCTGGCGAGCTCAGAGGAAGAACAGCGAGTGTGGGCATGGAAAGCGTTTCAGAGCTCTTGCCTGTCTGGATCACATGGGACGATTGGTGGAGCCAGCCCTCTGCAGCAGCCCTGGTGATGCACTCTTTCAAAATATAAAATAAAGTATATATATATATATATACTGTGTGTATTTAATATATTTAATATTAATTCCTGTAAAGCAAAACTGCATTTTCAACATCGTTACTCCAGTCTTCAGTGTCACGTGATCCTTGAAAATCATTTTAATATGCTGATTTATAATCAGTGTCGGAAAAAGTTGTGCTGCTTAATATTTCTTAGGACCTGTGATACTTTTTTAGCATTCTTTAATAAATTAAAAGTTAAAAAGAACATTCTTTTTGTTACAATATACACTACTATTCAAAGTTTGGGGTCAGTAAAAGGATTTTAAAATAAATTCAGCTTTTATTCAGCAAGGATCTGTTAAATGAAGTGATGGTAAAGATTTATATGGTTAGAAGAGATTTCAGTTCGACTTTTTTAGTATTATCCTTTAGTCCGTGTACTGTGTGTGCTGTTACAGGATTAGAAGAGGAATCGTGTCATGTAGCCTGTTCTACAGACTGTAAGCTGAGCGAGTGGTCGAACTGGGCCGACTGCAGCGCCTCTTGTGGTGGAGGCGTAAAGGTTCGCTCTCAGTGGCTGCGAGAGAAGCCTTTCAATGGAGGTCGACCGTGCCCAAAACTCAATTACAAAAATCAGGTGAGAATGAACGTTCACTTCAACTTCTACCTCATCGCCCTTTTAAGAAATCAACGAATTAGTCCAAATAAGATATGAGTTGTTCTGAGAACTTCAAGTATCCCGAGACCTTTAGCTGTTATTGATAATAGAGCTGTTCAGTGTATTTAAATTAGCCTGGAGGAAAATCGCCTGCTGTGAAATTATACATGCACTTGTATGCTTTAATTATACGTGTTCATTAATTTCTAAGTACTGTATCTTCATCTGTGTTGTGGAGTTACAGAGTACAAGTCAGTGTGTGAAAACCTACTGTATAATTTATTATTAATTTGGCCTGGCTTTGGGGGTCTTTCCCAGGCTGCCCACTTTGAGCTGTTTCCACAATGTTTCTCAACCTCATTCTGTTCTAGTAAAACAAGACTGGAGAGGATCAAGACCTCCAGGGACTGAACATCTTATCCCCGCTTGCTTTTTGCTCTTTTTCTTTTTTTCTCTTTTATTTCACTCTCTTTATTTTATATTCCATCAGGGCAGGTCAAGAAACATTAAAGTTTCATCGATCTGAAGTGGAGTCGGCAAGCATTTCCTTCAGCTCAGTTTCTCTCATATAAATGAACCACTAAATAACAAATCTCACGGTTGGGGCGAACATGTTCTAATAGAAACTAATGGAAAATCTTTCCTTTGTTCTTGTGTCCCTTTCCCCTTTTCTTCTCTCCCTTTCTTTACCTTTTCTCATTCCGTCTTTGTTTACTTTCTTTTACATTATTTTCGCTTTCCTCCTCCTCCACCTCCTCTTTCAAATTTCTATCCGCTTTATTTTAATTTTCATTTCCCTCTGTATTCCTTTCTGGTTCTTATTCAATTTCTTTTCCTTTTCTTTTTATTCCTCATTCATTCGCTATGCATTACTTTCCCTTTTCATTTTCGTTTGCCTTTTCCTTCTCCTTTTTCCTGTTCCGTCTGTTTTCTTTCCTTATTATTTTGACCTTTTCTTTCTATTCACTCTATTTTCTTTCACATTTCCTTCCTTTTGTTTCCTTCCCATTTCCATATTAATTTCATTTCCTTTCATTTCACTGTTCTGTGTACCTTCCTGTACCTCTCCATTTCCTCTTTCCTCATTTACTTCCCTCTTTCTTTTGTTTTCTTCCTGCATCCATTCCATTTCCTCTTATCCTTGCTTTTCTTTTCTTTTCCCATTCCATTCCATTCCGTTTCCGCTTTTCCTTTTGTTTCTCTATTGCTTTACTTTTCCTTTCCACCCCTTTCATTTCTTATTTTGTTTTCTATTTTTTACCTATTAATTTCCTCTGCCTTTCATCATATTTTCGTTCTTTGTTCCGTTTAATTTCTCATTTCTTTGCTTTTCATTTTCCAATTCATTTTCTTTCCTTGCCCTTTACCCATGATTTCATTTCCGTTCTTTCCTCGTTCTTTTGTTTTCCTTTCTGCTTCTTTCCAATCCCTCGTGTGTTTTTTCTGCTGGTCATGCTGATATGAATATCTACAAAGGCTCAGGTGAGTACACTGAAGAGTGTGCGTTCGTAATATCATGTCCTTCAGTGTATATGGGCCTGCTTGTATAGGCATTAGCACGCTGTATTTTTTCTTTACACACACACACGAAACCCTAAAAACATAGCTATCTTGTCTGTGAGCAGGTGTCTGAGGTACTGCCCTGTTACTCTGACTGCAGTCAGTACGTATGGGAAGTGAAGTCCTGGTCCATGTGTGTCCTAAACCCACCAAACAATCTCACGAAGGCTGTATGTGGAGAGGGCTTCCGGACGGCCAAAATCCGGTGAGCTCATCACAGCGAGCCTTTAAATAAACGGTTAATCGAAGAAGTCATCAAAAAGTTTAAAAGAACGTCTTTTAAAGCGTCCCCATTCTGCCAGAGAACAGCTCCACAATATATTGTGTTTTACCTCCGCGGTACAATGATAAAACAGATCCTGTGTGCGTCACGCAGCAAAATTGTCTCATAAGTCAGCGTTCAAAACCGTGGAGGGGTCACAGCAGTGCCAAACAGATTCATGGGGTCATAACTCTGCTTCTTAAAGATAAGTGAGGTCGTAACTCTGCCCTTCAGACCAAAGTGAGGTCAGGGGGGACGATGGGAAACCATGAGTAATGTTATAACTGAACAACAATGTTTTCTGCTTCAATTTGTGCTCTAGATATTTTCTAGAAGTGCTCCATTTTTAGGCTCGTAATGGGTCAGTTTTCGCGACGAAAGATAATATTTGTTTGTCTCTGACCTGAAGCTGCTTGAAAATGGGAGGAGAAAACCAGTATGAGGTCGTGGACGACTCGCTGTGCGAGCAAGAGGGACAGCCAATCACAGTCGAGGCCTGCCTGCTGCCGTGCCCCGCCCACTGCGTGACATCAGAGTGGAGTCAGTGGACCAAGTGTACCGTGGTCAGTTTGACTAATGGATGCGTGGACAATAAACGTCAGGATGGAGGGAGGCTTGTCATGAAGAATGATTAAAAACGAGCATTTACTGCCTTAGTAAATATACGAGTTTGCAGTGGATTTACAAAAATGATTCACAGCAGTGCTAAAACACAGGACAGGTAACAAAATCAAAGTTTTAGTGTACCTATGAATCTTGAACTTTTTAAAATGGTCCTCGGGAGAATAGAAAAACCTCATCTTCCTACAAGAAAGGACTTCATTAATGATTACATAATCTTAATTCATATCTAAAAATGTCAAAAGCTGCATTGATTTTTTTTGTAGTAGTATTATAATCAGCTTATATTAAGGGAATGTTTCTTTTAGGGCTGAAATAACACGATTAATAGAAGCGCTTTACCAAAATAAGTTCTCCTCTGAAATGCTTTAAATGCATTACTTTAAAAACAATGAATGGCAGGTCCCCAGTGGAATATACATATCCCAGTGTGTATTATGTATTGTTTTATTTGCATGTGTGATTCGTGCCTGTGTTCCTCCAGGACTGTAATGAGGGTGATTTGAGGTGGAGGAGTAGAAGTGTCTTGAGGTGGCCAGAAGGAGATCATACCTGCCCTGATCTAAACCAAACTCAAGCCTGTATCAACACGAGCTGTCTCAAATACTCCTACTCCTACTCAGGTGCTGCTACAAGCATTTACACTCACAATTTATAGATGGCATAATGTGTTCTGTCCATGTTCTGGAGTGAAGTGAATTATTTGTGTATGTTGTGAAGACTGGAGCAGCTGTCAGCTCAGTGAAAACGCAGTATGCGGCCTTGGGATTAAGACCAGACTCCTGAACTGTGTCCGCAGCGACGGGAAGCTGGTGGAACTGAGCATGTGCAAAGAGGTGGTGACTGTTCTTTTCTCACTGGGATTATTTCTCAACAAAAGCTCTATTCAGTTATTTCATTTTTTTCTTCTCTTTTCGAAGTTGGGTCCTTCACGTGGAAAGCTCTCTGCCCCCTGCGAGGTCGGCTGCCCTGTTAATTGCCTGATCACAGAGTGGTCCACCTGGTCAGGATGTTCACACACCTGTGGAAGCCAAAGTACGATCTCCAACTGATACAATTATAATAATGACAATAAGAAGAAACCATTCTTTCCAAGAAACCAATTGTTATTGAATATTACATAAATGTTTAATTCTATTTTTATTTTAGAATAACGTGATGAAAACATAAGTGTTCAACACTAGCCTGTAAAAGAGAAACCAGTATTTTCGCAGAGATAGCACACAGCTGTTTACAACCAGAGAGACACCCAGTCATGCTTCCTTGAACTCGGCTGTTGTTAGGGGCCTAATTAAAAGCTTTTATCAGTCTCATTTATCTCAATTCAAGGCTCTGCCAGTCCCACGAGTAAACTCTTCCCAGAGCGCTTATTAAATTTCAGCATGCACGAGTTCTCACACTGGACTTCAGCTTCTGATCCCATGCGTTTATGTCTTGTGTGCAAATTTGCCAGGTCAAATGACACGATCCAGGGTAGTTTTGCAGCCCGCGGGTGAAGGAGGTCGTCCCTGTCCGTCTCAGCTGTCCCAGACTCGCCCCTGTCCCATCAGGCCGTGCTACAGCTGGATACTGGGGGACTGGAGACCGTGCAGGGTGGAGGTAGTATTGACGCGGAACACCTGATTGAATTACATTCAAACAACAGCCTCTGCCGCTGAGACGTTGTCCTTTACATGCACAAATGAACAGACTGAAGAAATTCACATAGCTGAAGGCTACTGCTTTCCATTAAACTGTCAAATTGAATGCATCATGTCAGGGTTTCCCCTGAGCTCATATGAGATAAAATCATCCACGCTGTGCCGTTATGAACAGCCCTGATAGAGTTCTCTTTCTCAATCTCAGATCTTTATGTAGGTGCTGCATCACATTAAAGTAAGTAATGGCAAAACTATATTCACAGATGTATCTGTCCTCTATTGATTCATTTCACAACTGAAAGCATACAGTATAAGGGGAATTGAGGATGAAGATGAATAAAAAACAAGCACTAAAGTGATCAAAAGTGACAGTGAAAAGTGAAATATCCCTTTGAACTTTCTATTCATTATAGAATCCTGACAAAAATGTATAACGGTTTCCACAGAAATATTAAAGCACAACCATTTTCAGCATTGATAATAATAAGAAATCACAATTCAGCTCGTGCATCACAGGAATTAATTACATTTTATAATATATATTTATAGACAATAAAATGCATAAATATGTTGCAGTAATATTTTGTACCGTATGAGCAAATAAATGCAGCTTCAGTGAGCGTAAGAGACTTGACTTGGAAAAAAAAGAAAGTAAAAAAATATATAAATAACTAAAAGTATGCCTAAAATGTATATCGTTATAAAGAAAAACTATGTAGTAATGAAGTCAAAAATTATTTGGGGGGGTGTAAAATATGCAATTGTAAAGTATATAATTACAAAATAAAAAACGAGTCAGTGGAACAGCACACTTTCTTGGCCAATCAGACCAGCAGAACACTCTCTGGCTGTGAATCATTCGGCGTCTTGGACTCGAGCCCATGCGGAGGCCCCTCACGGTGTTATGAGCCAATTATATTACGGGTTAAATCTGGAGCCGTTTCTTTCTACCCAGCAGATTTACACTTTCTAAATAACAGAATCCAGAAAAATGTCCTGATATATTTCAGCGGCGCACAGAAAATGAATAATATATCTAAACAGCCCAAAATAACATCGCTATCTTGATCTTTCGATCTTCTAATAACGAAGGTGACAGGCAGCTGAAATCCTCTCTCTCTCTCTCTCTCTCTCTCTCTCTCTCTCTCTCTCTCTCTCTCTCTCTCTCTCTCTCTCTCTCTCTCTCTCTCTCTCTCTCTCTCTCTCTCTCTCTCTCTCTCTGTTTGCAGGGGGCTGACTGTGGCGAGGGAGTAAGTCGGAGGGAAATATCCTGTGTAGTGCACTGGGGTTCTCTTTCAGGTCCTCCTCGGCCCGTTCCAGTAGAGGATAAAATGTGTGTGGGAAATTCACAGAGCAAAGTCAGCGAGGTGGAGTTACTGCAGCCCTGCACAATCCCATGTCCAGGTCTGCATCTCACAAAAAAAACAAAACAAAGCTTAATAATTTACACAGTGACTGCATGATGGCGACATTTATCTAAATTAAGGGTTAATTAGTGATAAGGATAGGGTTAATTGCTTTTAATTAATCATACATGTCTTTAGGCTACTGCTCGTTGGCTGTAATTGGCTGTAATTTCAGGAGAATGTCACCTGACCAAATGGTCACCGTGGAGTTCGTGTCAGCTGCTGTGTTTGGATGGGAGGAGTTTTGAGACTTGGGGTCGACAGGCTCGTTCTAGAGCCGTAGTCACTCAGGTCCCGGAGAACCAGGACACCTGTCCCAGCCAGATGTACGAGGCACGGCCGTGCCGAGGTTCGTGGGAAGCCGTGCAGTCCGACTGAGTTTGAGTTTGACACTGAAAACTGGTGGAACGGCAGCTAAAACATTTAGCCAGCACGGGATTAAATTACTGCTAAATAGTATAACAATTATTTCAAATAAATTCATTTAAAATGTAAGAAATATTGATAAATATCAAAAAAATATTTGTTGTTTTAAACAGTAATAATATTTGACACTATTACAACTTGATAATATTTTTAAGCAAATATATGGTGATAACAGACGCCATTTAAAAAGACTGACCGACCCTAAACTTTTAAACAGTATAATAAAATGTTTAAAGTAAATAAATGCAAATAATGAATGCATTTTTAGGTGAAATAAAGTCAGGTGAAATAAAGTTAAGGTTTAAAGTCTTTATTTTTTACAAAAATAGGAATAGTTTGCAAGAGCGTTATTAGAAGCATACTAATGTGGCTGTAAAGCAGACTAGTGAGTCGATGAGTTAACCTGTTTAATGTCCGGACAGTCTCAGTTGTTTTCCTGTTTTACCTCTTGTTAGCAACCACCTGTTTGAAGACGAGATAAAGCTTCCAAAGAAACTGGTACTGGTGTGTTTTATTTTGTGAATAAGACACCACCGTGAATAAGCACATACCGTACCTCATTTAAGACATTTAACCAAAAACCCTTTCAGAAAACACATTAATGTCGGGACGGTGGAAGCAGAGGTTGTAAAAGCCCTCTATGTTTAAAAGAACACAATACTCGTTTTTTTCTCTTCTTTTTCTTCCCAGGGTTGAACAAACAAACCCCTTTCTCTCTTCCCCTCGGACGGGTCCGAGCTGCTGTTTTGCCAAGCTGTTATTTCCTCTCTAGCTCTTTGAGAAAATAGCTCTAAGATGGAGAAGTGATAGACAGGAAGTGTTGTTCAGTCACTAGACCAGAAAAGCACTCTGGTGTATTTTTTTGTCTGTTTTTCCAGGAGGAACATGTCTTAGTTATGAATGGATGACTGGTGAATGGAGGCATAACCGTAGACTGGTGTGGTGCCAGCGCTCTGATGGAGTCAACGTCACAGGTGTGCACTGCTCCATCCTTAAAATATTATCAGCGTTGTATCTTATTTCACAGCTTTATGTAAAGGTCTTATAATGTCAGATTTCAATTTCAGCCGAATGTAATCAGTGTTTCTGTACATTAGGAGGCTGCGTTGCTCAGAAGCAGCCCTCTGCCGTACGACAGTGTCACCCTCCCTGCACCAAACCCTTCTCCTTCTGCACACAGGTGACACCCACAACACTGCCAACACACTCGCTTTCATCTCACAAAGCACGGCAATTCTTACTTATCCTTTTATTTATTATATATTATTTGTGACAAAAACATTTAAATGAAAATTTGGCACATTTTCCTGTCCCTCCTCCCGGTATGGTTATTGTTAATTCAAACTAAAGTGATTAAAAATCATTGTCATAATTGAAATCAAGCTGAAATTTATTAACGTAAAATTATAAACGTTGCCATTGCAACTGACTAAGTTGAAATAAACGCCAAAATGACTTGGACTAAAAATGATATAAAAATGAATAAAAAAATATTGAATTATCTGCAAAAAAAAAAAGTATAACAATTACTAACTTACTAAAACTTGAATTAAAATAAAAATGGAACTTTCATAAAAATAATATTCAGATTATTAATAAATACTATAACCGTATATACTGTAAATAACACTAAAATAGCGCTGCCTTCCATACTCTGTGTGTGGAAATTTGATTATTTTGATTCCCATTCGGTTAGATGCATTGCTATAATGTAATGCAAGTAATACCAAGAACAATGCTGGTTGCTATTGTTGTTACTGTTGTTATTTCTACATATAATTGTTTCAGGAAATATGAAATATGGAAGTGAAATATGATCTGAACGTGTGACACCCTTTTGATAATACAGCTACTGTTAAATCGTGACTTCGGATAATGATAACATCACCCAGTGCTTTAATTGCTATAATGTAATATTTACCAGCAGTGAATAAATTTTAATACGAATGATGAACTATGACAGATCCTGAGAGTTTGCAAAGTGTGGTATCATTTGGCGGTCTATTACGGTGAGATCTAAACACCTTCATTATCACATATCGCGACTTCATCTCATCCTCTAACGCCTCGCAATTAACGACTGTGTGTCTGCGTGTGCAGAACGTAGCACATCTCAGTATCCAGCTGTCAGCCCGCCACCACTCCGATGATGTTTCTCATAAGCTCTCTCCGTCTCTCCGTCAGAATGGAGTCTGCGGTTGTGAGAAGGGCTTCACGGAGGTCATGACCTCCCACGGGTTCCTTGACTACTGCACCAGAACCCCGGGGCTGGACCATAAGAAGGCAGATGTGAAGACCACCGCAGGCCGTCTTCGACCAGAGCAAGCCCGGAACAAGCACCCCATTAAGGACTGGGCGCTACAGCCTCTCGGACCAGGTGCTGCCAACACCCATATGCTTTCCTGCAGAGTGCTGCAATGGATATTTAAGGCTGAATTTGCATCAACCATCACCTTGTCTGTTAGCTCTCAGATTGTTCCCAGTAAAGCGGTGTTTCCATACGTCACGCTCAGCCGTACGGAAACGGCACCAGTGCTTTTAAGAACTGCAAGTTTCTCTAGTAATGGCTGGAACTAATGCGCTAATCAAAATCTTATTGGCTGGCACTCACATGCTATCGTCCCTGTTTTGATTTCAGCAAATCGATTCCAGCGAACGAGACTATGTGATTAATGAGGCCAGCAGTTCAATCGTCCTTAGAGTGTTTTATATTATTAGTAGCAGTAGAATTCATAGTAGTTTTGTCATCTTATCAATTTCTTTTTATAGAAACACTAAATGACAAACAATATCTTAAGCGCCACCCTTCAGTCATCTATCATCATGTAAGGCTGAATTATCATAATATCACATTATAATGCTTGACTGACTGATGCCACACATTATTTATTATATCATGTGGATACTAAGTTCCCTTTAAAGTCTTACTGACCTTCAACTGTCAAAATAGATACAGGTTTATGGTAAAAACTCTGTGAAGGTAAACAGCTGGGAAAGAAATGGCATGTTTATATTAGATCTGTGTGGCAGCAGTGTAATATACAGCAAATAAATCAATAAATCACCGCTGTCCCGTCTCCTCTGAGACTCTAAACATCAGTCCTGTGCTCATCAGCGCAGCCAAAGATAAAATAGATAGTATGCTTTGCTAAAACTTTCACCATGGTGTTACTACTGATACATTATTACCTCTTGCTAAAACATAGTAATATGTTTGGTAATATTATAATACGATCCCCTTTGTATATCACTGGGGGAGCAAAATCTGTCACACTTTATTTTCCCACACCTGCAGAGAAAGGGTTACCAAAAAAATTTTTACCTTAACTTTTTCATGTTTTTGGGTTTTTGTGGGTTGGTAGATGCACTGGGGACACAATTATAGCACTTAAACACGGAAACGTGGAATAGTTTGCAAGAAATTGAACAGAAACGCAACGAGGTTGTAAAAGCTCTGGACTAGTGAGTCAATGATTTAACCTTTTTAATGTCCTGACAACCTCGGTTCAATCAATCAATCGATTTTTGAGCACAATAAAAACAACCGTAGCTGACCGCTGTGACTTACGGACTCTACTAAAAAGACATAGAAATAGATTTTAAAAAATAATAATGACCACAGTGCGCTAAAAAGAAGAAAATCGAGAGGAAAAGGAACACGGATAAATGACACATCCTTGTACTCTATAAGGTTTGGAAGAAAGGTACGTTTTTAGTTTGGTTTTAAAAGATCACAGAGATATTCAGAGCCGTTCCACTCAGAGCTTTAAAAACAAACAACCAGTGCAAAGAGCATAATGCACGGGACATATGATCAAATATGCCAGTCTTTTTCATCCGAAGGCGATTTATAGGTGTTTCTCCAATTGTTATCAGCCTCAGTGGTGTATTAAAACATCTTGAGACGTGTAACTTAAAAGTAATTTAAAAAAAAAAAAAAAAAAAACACTGACATCTAGACAACTCTTAGACTACGAAATAAGTCATCCTTGCAGCACTCTGTTATTGTCTTTTTTGATTGACAGCTAGTGGTCGAGAGTCATTTTTCTCAACCAGAATCAAGTCAGAATGATTTACAAAAGCTGTACTTTGTGAGCATTACTGTACTGCATTTTGACCGACAGACGGCCGTGTCAAGTTATGGGTGTATGGGCTGATGGCGGCCGGGTTTGTCGTGATCCTCCTCCTCATCATCATGTCCTTCCTCCTGTGGTGAGACACGGCTTCACTAGTTTAATGTTCTTCCTATTCTCTCTCTTCTCACATTAAAACAATCAGGGTCCTAATCACCCTCCCCGTCGGTTTATTTTGCTATAACGACTGCCTGGCTGAACATTGTCTCTAAAAGTGACAGCTGGCATGCGTCTCGTGTATAAAACGTGGCTGTCTATGTTCTGCACTCTAGTGGTGATAGTTCAGACCGCAACGCGTTATTGTGCGAGCTTACGCGTATGCTGGTGTGCTTTACCTTTCAGTAAAAACCCGGAGGACAGTCCCGGCAGCAGTCCGCAGAAGGCGCTGGCTCTAGCGTACGACGGGGACGTGGACATGTGAGCCCACCGTGGGTACGCAATGCTGAAACATGCTCACAACGCACGTCTGGCATCTTTCAGAGCGCAACATAAATGTTTACGGCAGCGCACGAGCTGAGCACGACAGATAGCCAGGCCAGAGACGGCGCTGACCGGATGTTTAAACGACACTAAGACTAAAAGCGAGGCTGTCTGTGGAGGAACTGTTGAGGAGCTGCACAGAGGAAAATGTCATGCAGCCAGAACTGAACGCGGCATACGGTTACCATAGCTCGAGTGTGTGTGTGTGTGTGTGTGTGTGTGTGTGTGTGTGTGTGTGTGTGTGTGCGTGTGTGTGTGTGTGTTCATTCATGAGGGTGCCCATCATGAGGAAATAGTCCTGTTCGTCTTAAAGGAATCGTTCACTCATTTTGTTTTTTGTTTTATTTTTCTTTCATTTCAAATCTGTATGACTTTCTATCTCCTGTGAACGCAAAAAGAGAATTTCACTTTAAAAGAGGCAGTTGTATAAACTACTTTTATGATGATTTTGTGATGTTTGTTTGTTTGTTTTTATCCACATTCAGTGTAAATGTGTAAAAAAAAGAACAAACAGACCATCCTTGAAACATTTAATTAAAAGTCTTTTATGTTCTGCAGAAGGAAGAAAGTCATATAATTTTGCAATCACATAAGACGGATAGCAGAATAGTCTTTTATTATTATTATTATTATTATTAATTTATTTACTTATTTTTGTGTTACTACGCCTTTAATGATCCTTAAAAGGATGGTTTCTGATGCACTACATTAGTGCCATCTTAAGTGCCATATTTTTCATTTATTTATGTTTTAAAACCTACATAGCCTTTCAGATAGCCTCCTTATTATGTGTAAAAAAAGTTCTTTTGAATTCACCCTGATAAGCTGCATTTAAACGCTTTATTATCCTTGTGACATGTTCTTTTGTAAATGTGTGTGCTGTGAATATTTTCTATCTGTGTCTTCAAGTGGTTTATAAATAAATCTGGATCTCAGAGAGGAATCTTATATTTAGATAAGGGACGCGCTTCGTGCGGGGAGGCTGTTTGAGATTTCTCTCCATCTTTGCGGTTCTGGGACTGTGCTGCTGTCATTTGTGATCAGTATCAATACGCTGAGCCAGATTCTATGGGCCAAGCTCAGATTGTCATATTCCTCTCATGAATTGTAATTAGGATGTGCATTAGTTACAACAGATGAGATCAAATAAGGGGAAAACGCAGGTGCCACACTGGTGTTGTATTTAGGTGCATGGGCCAGTAGGTGGCAGTAGAATACAATTATAGAAACCCTAAGTGCTAGGTTGCTGCTTGATTGTGGTGTGCTGATATGATGCTCTATAAGCATAAAACATCTGAGTTTTAAGCATTAGTGATCGTGCAATTTATAATTAACTGGAGCATATTTAATGCAAAAATCAGCTTTTGTTATGAATATTAACAGAACTGTGTGTGTGTAAACAAAATTTTATTTTTAAATAATTTTATTATATTAAAGATTAAGGTAATATATTAATTTAATTTTAAATCACCCTTCAAATAAAAATATAGCAATTAAAAAAATACTATATGCATCTGTGAATTCTAAAAATCATGTTTTGCAGCTTAGTTTTCACATCACCTTGTTTTTTTCTAAAATATCTAACAAATTTTTTTTTACATTAATTACATTAATACGGTTATATTACTGATTCGAACCCATGATTTCCATTGAACAAAAAATAGGCTTTTATACAAGGAATATTGCACACTGGTACTGATTCATCAGACATGTCTTCACAAGTTTAACGTCAGTGTCGCCAAATGTAAACGGTGGTTTAACGTTTAAAAAAATGCAACTGTTTATTTTTGCATCAGCTGTTACTTTAAAAGTGCCTATAACATGTATATCTTGGCCTCTGGTGGGTGAACCACCAAGCCAAGGGAGAAAAAAACAAAACAAAAGGTTTTGCAATCTTTTTAGCCTCTGCATGCTATTAAATACTGGATTGTTGGCATAAATGCATGACAGAGAAATTCAATCAGCAAATGTGATTGATTTGGAAAGTTGTTGACCGAGCGCGAGGTGTTTGAGCGAGTTTTCTTCACACCTCACTTTGCATCAGGTCACTGATAAGGTTTTCCAACAGCCCAGATTTCGAAATTGGATTCATTGATTTACGAGGGAGGTAAAACGACTTTTACTACTCTCAAAGGAAAATATTGTAGGTTATTTGGACCTTGAATTATTTTCTGTCTAGCTAAATTCAGCCAAAGATGATCAAATTACCCATTATAGGCAAATGGGCGGCCCACAGCAGCAGTCTTTTTGCATCAAAATGTATTTTGTCTCTCGCAATCTGGTTACTGTTGAAGGACGACATCAATTTTACATGTCCGTTTTTGCGACACTGGATCAGATGTTCTGAGGCCTTTTTTGTAGATATGTGGTTGTTTTAGACACAGTTTACTAATTTAATTTAGTTTTCGGTCAAAAGAAGACCTCTCATCTCCTCATTCCTCTACTCGTACCCTTCTCCTCCTTTTCGCTCCTCTATCAGTGAAGAAGTGCATTAGAGAGCTCTCGTTCTCGCTCGTGTCTCTGTGCGCCTTATCAGATGAGATAAGCTTGAGTGCTGAGGTTCTAATAGGGTTCCAGCCCAGCGGGATTCTCCTCACGTGCCCAAGAACAACAAACACATACATCACTGCACCTCGAGATCAGCTCCACTCCACAACAACACAGACGCTGCCCAAATCAACCACTTTCTTAGGCGCCGAGATCCCAGTTTACTGAAAGCATCTGAGGTTGCCCAGCATTTGCATTTAAAGGGATAGTTTACGTTCAAAAATTTTAATTCTGGCATAATTTACTCACCTCAGATCACTCCAAACCTACTTTTTTTCCATGTCGGCATGTGCACTTTGACCGAAATCGATGCACTGTTTGTCACCGATTCAGCGTGAGCTGCGCTAACAAATATAAAATGTTACAATGCCAACACTGGTGCCTTAAATCATTGCCGAACGGTTTGTAATCGTGCCGTTCCACGATTGCTCACGTGCAAAAACACCTCTGACAGTTTTTTAGAACATCTTATAAATCCTAATTTTGTGATAAAGCTGCAATTTATGGTTTTCATCTTTGTTGTTTTTTTACTCATTCTAGTCCCTATACATTTTGGCGCGTTTTACAGAAGAGCCGCATGGGTTAGAAACGACATGAGAGCGAGTCAATGACAGAATTATCATTTGTGGGTGAATTATTCTTTTAAAAGCGTGTCTTATTTGTTTAGCCGTTTGCCAGCTCCCCCAAACTCACACTATTGGTTAAATCGGAGTTGCTGTGTTGGGACTGACAGAGCACTCGAACAAACAAGGTTTTAAAGAAGCCACGGAGCTACAGTGAAGAAAAAGCGTTTATCGTCTAAAACATTGATATTTTCCATAAAGTGCATAAAACATAAAAACACAAAAAAAAGGTCTGCCCGGCAACAACAAGCTTTACCTTACGCTTTCCAGAGGCCAGCTCACCTTCCAAATATTAGTAAACCATTATAAAACACAAATACTAAGTGGAAGGCCGGTAATGAGAGAGATAAAAGAAAGTGGCAGAGCGAAGAAAAAGAAGAGTGTTGGCAAAGATAACTCCGTCTCTTCATTACTCCCTTCTCTCTTTCATTAAAAGCCTTTTCCAGCTCCTCTGCCCCGGCTGAAGACTCTGAAGAGAAAGTGTAATTGTGCATGGGAAATTAAGTCTGCTGCGACTTGCGACGCTATTTAAAATACTGAGTCCCCAAGGGTAAGGAAGTCTGCTAGAAAATGACAACCAGTCTTGAGAAAGCTACTTGAGAACTCTAGCATGTCAAGCTCCTCGTGACTTAGTAGTGGAAGTAGTTTACTAGAAAATGAAAATTCAGCCGTTGTTTACTTACCCACATGTTGTTGTATGGCTTGCTTTCTTCCAAGGAGCACAAAAAACATCATGGCAGCTGTTGTGAATTTACTGAAATTGACTTCAAATGACACTAGTATCTCGAAAGTTGTTAAAAATGAGACATGGACTGTATATATTAAACTATGTCTTAATATGATAGTTTTATGTGAAAAACAGACCTTAATTTGAGTCCTTAGAAATTTCTTGACAGAAATAGATCTCCTGAGTGAAATAGCAATGACATTTCTTCTTTCGGGTTAGACCGTTTCAATGAATCTCTTGATCCATTTGACAAAACTGGTCTGGAGTTGATTTATAATAATAATTTGCATTTCAAAGAGTTATTTGGGGTGTGGGGAAATTAAATGCATTGTAGTATGCAGAGTGGTCTTACATATGAAGTAGACTCACTCCCTCGGTCGAAGTCGAGGAGTGGAGGGTCTGGACATATTATCTCCATCCAATAAACGAAGTGGAATGCATCAGGGATTCCACAAATAAAAGTGTGTGTGTGTGTGTGTGTGTGTGTGTGTGTGTGTGTGTGTGTGTGTGTGTGTGTGTGTGAGTGAGTGTGTGTGTGTGTGTGTGTGTGTGTGTGTGTGTGTGTGTGTGTGTGTGTGTGTGTGTGTGTGTGTGTGTGTGTGTGTGTGTGTGTGTGTGTGAGTGAGTGTGTGAGTGTGTGTGTGTGTGTGTGTGTGTGTGTGTGTGTGTGTGTGTGTGTGTGTGTGTGTGTGTGTGTCTAAAAGTGAAGTGAAACAAGTCTAAATGATTCATTCACGAATCAGACTCATCCAGTTCTCAAATTCAACATACATTGCCACTTCTAAGTCTCGAGAACCTGATCAGTAAACAAATTATGCTTTTTCAGATCTTTTAAATTAAACAATGAATCAACTGAATCACAGAACTGAGCACAATTATTTATTTACAGATTAAACTCACTCACTTCTGACGTTGTTTACGTGGTTTACTTGCAAATTGACTCGAGAACTGAATCAGTGAACAAATCATTCATTTATTTGGCCGATCTTAATCTCTAATTTAACCCAATTCATTCACAGGGTTTAGGATTTGATCCTACGACTTCAGAGTATACTTTTATGAGACTTTATAAAGTTTGACTTCCTGGACCTTTGTCCAAGCCATTGATGCTCTTACTTAAACACACCGCCAGCAAGTTGTTGTTTTTTCCATCATTAGTGGAAAAGAAGTGCATCATCACATTTTTTTCTGTAGCAGAAGCATGAATAACAAAAACTACTCGTCTTGATGACAGATTGCTTTAAAACTGCTGTGTTTTCTCCCCCAATCAAATCTCGCATTTGTTCTCTTGTGGTAATTTTAATCAGTTAGTCTGGCAGAGTTCACAGGCCAACATTTTCCTTGGGATCAATAATCGTATTGATGACAGTCCCGATAGAGGCAGTTCAAGCAACCCGCCTCCACAGAGCCACATCGATTTCATTTTCTGCAATCCATTGAATCAGGTGGCTGCCAAACGCCATTGTGTTTCACCTCGCAGCAGACAGGCATTATCAATCACACACAGAGAATGGCCTGTCCGATCAGGCCAGAGTTATGTGCAGTCGGTCTTTCTCAGGGACATTGTCCCAGGCGTCCGCTCTTGAGAGATGAGATACACTGGGGTGCTTTACACAAATGCCGTCAGGTTGCAGTGCAGCTGTTGTGTGCTGGCCATAGGCAGAGGTGTTCAATCTCTTGCCAGACTTATGCAGCATGATGGTGGCAGAATCTCTCGTCTTGTTTTGCAAAATCTGACCTGTGCTGATTAGATTTAACTGGACAAATGGTATATTTTGTCTTGTATTATATCCTCTTAATTCTTTTATAAATATGTGTATGTGTGTGTGTGTGTGTGTGTGTGTATACAGTCATGGCCAAAAATATTGGCACCCTTGGTAAATATGATCAAAGAATTATGTGAAAATTAATCCGCATCTAACCTTTCATTGGATAATAAGAATTTAAAATAGGGGAAAATATTGACATTTAATATACTGTTTATACAATATATACATTATTTATAATATTTCTCATTTTAATCCTTGTTTTAGCAATTTTCTTGTGCACTTTTGTCTTTTTGTAAGCGTTCTATTTAGCTTTAATTATTTTTTCTTGTTTAAGTCATTTTAGTACTTTTAATCAGGGGTTTTTGTGTCTTTGCATACTATTATAGTTCTTGTTAAGTATATTAAATTTAATTTAATTTGTATATATTGTGCTTACATTTTAATTTTAAGTCTTTTTGTCATTTCAAAATATGTTTATGTAGTTTATCTTTTTTATTACTAGAAATTAAAATATATTAGGTTTGGGTTTTTTTATATGTAATGAAAATGCTTTCTATACTTTTAGTTTCAGTAACAATTATAACATTGCCGCTTATAGATTTTGTTTTATATTTATATATGTTTTTAATATATATATATATATACCTTGTCTTTTTTTAATTGGGAGCACTTTATTTACAGTACATGTACTTAAATGTAGTTAGATATAGGGATAGGTTCAGGGTTAGTACCTAGTTATTACTTAGTTATTTTAATTGCTACAATAAGTGCATAGCACGTTCAGGAATAGGACTGTAAAATAACATGCTACCGTTTTGTGTTTAATTTTTAGTTAACACTAACAACACTGTTTCATACCACACAGACATTACTGTGGTTATATGTGCACAACGAAAGAACATTTCCAGACACTCAAAATTATTTGCAAACACTTTCAATCAAATATTTTTTAAACAATTTTTTTATTGAAATCCACTTTCCTAAATAAGCTCTTTCATATTTCTCTTATCGTTTTTGATTTAACTTCAGACCAGAGGACATGATGAAGCTGTCTTCTGGTCTTTATTAATGGACATTCTATGTATCACAGCCCTAGGCAAAGAGGGAACTCAGATGCAGCACTCGATGCCATGTGAAGTGTTTCACATCTAAAATGTATCGCGGACCGCCTCTTTGTCAATAATACCTGCCAATGTGAATGTCAGGCGACGTATGACAATCCATTAGACACGGCAGCAGTAGCCTGACCTGTGGCATCGCATTCAGTCACTGCAGCCTGCTGTCATTTCTTTTGGTCTCCAAAGAAATATTCGAATGGAGTGTTAACCCTGGATCATAAAACACGAGAGACTGCCATGGGCCATTTTGACATCAGCCTCAGATAAAGCTCCTCAGACACGTGTAGCTTCGTGAAAACCCACAATCTGCGGTATGAAATGAGAGCGTGAGATGCTCTTTTTTTCATTTGCCGTGTTTATTTGGTTTTGGGGTAAAATGTGTCCTCGACAGGTTGCAGTGTGATTCACCTTAAAATTCAGTTCTGCCGCTGGGAGTTTAAAGTAAGTGCTCCAGCCTAATCTTAATTAAAGGGCCTGATGGCAAAAAGGCAGGGCTGAGAAATCCTGCAAAAACAGATTCGTTCACAAGAAGAGAGAGAGGGGGGAGAGAGAGAGAGAGAGAGACAATAGGTTCCTAAATCCCATGCCGGATTGATCTTCCAGCTTGTGGTGTTGGGAGTTCTGTAATTATGGCTGAACTGAGTCCTTGACCCACTTTTGCAGTCTTCTCTCTCTCCTCTTTCTCGTTTTCTTTCTTTCTATCTGCCTTTCTTTCCTCGGTCTCTCACTCTGTATTCTTCCTGTCTTTCGTGCCGTCTTTCTCCTACTCGCTAAACTGCTGAAGAAGTGCATGTGAGTAGAAATAGCCTTGTAGATGCTGTTATGTGAGACGGAGATGGCCGAGTGCCCGGGGTGTTTAAACTGCGAGAGCGGGGAGAATTACTCTCCTGCTCTCTCTCAACACCACGTTTGGCACCTGAGGCCTGCCCTGGCAAAGCACCTCATCGCCCCCCCCTCTCAAACCCAGACACAATTCAGCACGCCACTGCAATCCGCTTGGTAATGCGGGACCTCAAACACCGCTGGCTGCAGGGAACCGTTGGCCATCTAATATTTCATTTGATCCATTTCTTCTTGGAGATGAGAGTGGATAGTCTTGCTCGGGGCGATGTTTGGTGGTAAAGACGTTCTCTTTTAATACTACACAGCAAATGTGCCGAGACAGAAGACTCGGCTCATCTTTATTCCCTGGCCGAAGCGGGATGGGCTGAAGGGGTGAAACGCTCGAGTTTAACTCTCAACCTCATTTCACGTGTTATACTGGATAATTTTTATGGCGTCATGAAGTTTATGATTTAGAACGATGTTGGAAAAAGCTTTATAAAACACCAAGGTGTCCCACTGCCGTGTTTAATTTCTAGCAGCAAATGCATATCATTTGCTTGAACCGCAAATCTGTGAATCTCACGAAAACATGTCCAGGTCAAATATAGGATAGAAAGTAATTAGAAAAATTTTATTAGAAAGATCAAATCCAGAAGAACTGTGGCAACCAATATGGCCTCCAATATGCTTCAAGAATGCTTTTAGAATTTATATATATATTATAAAACAAAAGATATATATTTTATAGTAGGGACCAATTATTAACTACTTATTAATACGCATATTGCTAGAACTGGGCCTTAAAATAAAGTGTGAGCCAATTTATTTTTATTTGGGAATGAAAATGAATCTGGACATGTTACGTTTCAATCCTAAACATTACTCTGATTTGTATAAAACAATATTTTTTTGTTAACACTAGAGCATTGTAACTAACAGATTGAGCAGAGTTTTCACATTCAGGTTGCCAAAGGTAATCAACAGGCGAAGACTGCTCAGCTCCAGGAGCCATACATCACTGTCACCCGACCGCTCCCTATCCATGACGACCGTTCCAATGCACTATCACAGCTCCTCAACCTGGATGCTAATCACATCTACATCCTCCGTCTGCACATGGCCTTGAATGCATCCGCGTCGTTGTGTTTTCTTTAGTCCCTTTATTTAGGTTTAATGATTTTTATCTCACAAAGAAAGCGTATTTCTATAGGACCCTGAACCGACGGCAAAATTAGAATCAGTCATAATGAATAGTAGTTGTATTTCTGTTCATCTTACCTCACGTCTTGCCTAACTCTGGCTGGCTCGTGATAAACTGCCTGCAATGTTCCTCATTTGTAAGTCGCTTTGGATAAAACCATCTGCAAAATAAATAAATGTAAATGCAAATGAAAATACTTCCCTTTCTCTCTTCATCCATTGGGTCTCATGACAGTATAAAAGTTGTTCGAACGCAGCTCTGGCAGAAAAAGCACCTTGCATTTTCCTCTGTGTGGACATTGACAGCACCATTTATTCTCTGCTGATCGTGCTGATACGAAGCCTGATGTTACTGCTGTTTTCGAGGCATCATGCAAAATTCCTTTGCTAAGAAAAAGCACCTTGGAGTGCAAGTCCGTCCGGTGAGATAAAGATGCCTGGGCTGTGGGAGAGATATTTTTAAATCTATGTACATAGACTGTTGTTTTTAATTTTATTTTGACAACCACAAACCAGCAAAGACATACTAACCTTTCATGAGTGCATTCAGTTTATTGCACATACTTTCTTCATTGGCAGAACTTTATTTCTAAATCCATTTACACTGTAACAAATACATACTCCTAAATTGTAATTTTTTTTTTTTTTACTGGAGTACTTTTAAATAAATTACAGTGTTAATTCAATGTCATACTTTGGTTTCTTTGTCATTATTTGTGAAATTTACTAGCAGGGTTAATGTTAGTAAGTAAGGGTTTGGGTTCAAGTTCTTTGTTCGTGTTTGTTTTGCTGCTTGATGACACTGGTGTGTCCTATCATGTTATTTTTATGTATTATTTTCATTTTGAACACACCGGTGTCTTCTAGGCTTACTTCTGCGGAAATATGTGGATACAGGTGGAGCTGGGGAAGTTGGAGAGTATTCAAGTATTTAAATATTCAGCAGCAAACTCATTGACCGCTGATGATAGAAAAGAACCAATCAGCTGTGCCGTGTAATAATGATGTCATTATGTTAGATTTAGTTAGACCTATTGGACCATTTAGAAATACGGATAAATGAAAATGTATTGTTGCTAAGAAAGACAGGGCTATAAATACACTCTATTTGTTGGAAGCACAAATTAAATATAACTTTTCATCCAATGAAAATTCTGTCATTAATTACTTAAGCGCAAAAATACCCTCCACAATGGTAGGACGCCGCTGCAGATGAGGAGAGAATTGTTAAATAAAGTTGTTATTTTTGTCTTCGCTGTGCAATTTCTGTGAAACTATTCTCGTAGCTCCAAAAAGTTGCAGTTCAACCCTGATGTCAAGTGGACTATTTCACCGAAGTCCTTGCTATGTTTCTGAACCTGGAAGCATTTGGAGTCGGAGGGTGAGAGGCTCTTGGATCTCATTAAAAATATCTTAATTTGCGTTCTGAACATAAGCGACAGTCTCACAGGTCTGGAACCACACGAGGTGAGTAATTAAAACATTTTTGGGTGAGCTATCCCTTTAAGACTACTTTTGAACACGACTTCCTTATTTCTATTTCTCATTTACAAGTTTTTATTGACTAGTCTCATTCAATGAACTGCAAGCGTTCGATGCCTTTCAGATTTATTTAAATAATATATTAATTATTATTGAGCTTCTTGCGGAAAGGCATTGTAATTCTAAATCAATCAGAGCATCAAGGAAATGCCACTTAATTAATCTTTCCGCTTCATTAGATTTTCCGATCATAATTAAATGATTAGTAGATATGAACTTTGTATTCAAGCGTTCCACTCATGCATTTCTCCGCACTGAAAATTAAAACGGCACAATGATCTCATATGATTGGGGGAAATTGAGGACTCGGGGCTTGAGTGTTTCTTGAGATAATATTAGATGAAATTCGTAACTGTGAGTGTGTGTTTTGCGGGTATGTGCGCAAATGGCTAAAGTGTCGTTATTTTTAGGAAATTTCGTGTGGTACGGCACGGAGTCTCCAATCTGGTGCTTTCGCAGCCCCCCGTGAGCAGCCGCTCTCTCCACAGAGACACCCTTAGCTTTTCCCGTTCCTCTCGCTTGAGGGTTTAGCGCACCACGGGAGTGTGCCCTGCAGCCACGGTGTCTGAATGTCACAGGAAAATTAAAAAACTTCTATTGTACCTCGGCCAAGGGCCTGAATCTTAATATAGACCCTCGCTAAATCCAATACGCTGGAGATTATGACCAGGTGACGGGGTCAGTAAGTACTGATTAAAACCGAGGTCAGTAAAAGGTGGCCTTTGAAAAAGAGTGAAGAAGGAGAACAAAATACTCTTCTGAGGAGCTCTCTTAACAGACGCTTAAGGCTGCTCTTATGTCAAGCGCTGAGCTGTTGCTCGCGTTTTCCTTCCGCGTTCATTCAACCCAGACCTGTAATAATTGCTCAGATATGTTTTGATGTCCTCTCTGGTCTGATATCGCTAGAAAGGTGTGAAATAAAAATTGCAGAACTGAGTGGCGTAGTATAAGCTACACTTGATTTCTCTGCATATAGAGATATCGGATGATGTTTGTATGTTGACTCAAGGACTCGATAAAGAAAACACCCTGTTTAAACATTTTCACAGCAGACAAATCAGCGTTGTTTGTGACCGTCGATAAGTGTTGCTATTAGCAAAAATTCGACTTTTAGTGTAAAGATTAGTGTAATGATTACCTGTGAAGCGTCACTGATAGCTAATGACCTTCCATAAAAGACCATCCACAAATACGCATTCCTTCTGCTTTTGTTTTCTACAAGATAAGACATACGGTAACATCATTTTAGGTGTTAAGTAGGTTAAGTTCAATTTGGAGTTAAATACCATCATTTCGTTAACTGATATAATGTTAATATACCAACCTACTGAGATCAGATGTTCACCTTCGAAAACACACTAACCACCAAATGCAGGTGGTGGTGAGAAACTGGCGTGATGAACCGAACGCATCACAAGTTTATAAATATGAATATATATAGAAGGTGTTCAGTGTCATTCACACAAGCACTAAACACCATCATGGTGAGACTCATTAAACTGAAATATGCAATAAACATTCATTTAACAACATTACATCTAACACACAAGCCTAATAAACATAGCTAATACGAAGAAGCATCAAATTAAAACAAAATGTGAAATGCAATGCAAATTTACATTTTTTTCCCTGTAGATTTTACAGGAATTTACCATTAATCATTCAACAGGTTTTTACCGTAGCATTTTCACAGTATTTTACCGTTAAAAATCAAATATCATGACATAATCTTAGTTTGATTTTAGTAATTGTAGTAACTAGTATTTCAATGAAATTATGGCGTTTCTATATCACCTGTCATATTATGTTTAAGCTATAACTTCAATGACAAACGTTTACAGTTTATAAAACAGAGTGGCCAACGTTATAACAATAGGATATTAGCATTAATAAACAGCATCACTTTATATAATTCTTATAATGAAAGCAATTATAAGTAATTTGAATATCCATATTCCATAATTTGAGAAGTCTGACTGAAAGTTTTGCTTTGCTGCCAGTATGCAATTATTTAAGACATAAAATAATAAATAATAAAAATAAAATAGCTACATTTGGTTTTCATAACTGTGAAAACCCTTCTTCTTAAATAAAAGTTCTATTTAAAGCCACCTTGCAGACCCGAGGACCCTTACAGTGGTTTGAGGGGTCCCCTAGTTACGAACCGCTGATACTAAAAAAAACAAACAAAAAAAGCACAATTGTATTAATTAGTGTAGTTTTTGAGGCAAACTAACAAAATGGAGGAAATGGCACAGAATTAAAAATATGTGGCCGTTGTTTGATGACTAACTGTTCAAGCCCTTAAATTAGCCTCGCGCGTTGCCGAAGTACTTTTCACCTCATATCACAGGAAAGCTTGTGAGGTAAAAACGGCTTTTCATCCGTTCCTCCTTCACGAGCCCGTGAAAACACGGTGATTTCTCATTCCAAAAACACAAATTTAGATATAAGTACAAAAAGAGCTTTAAACCGCGCTGTCAACGGCGGAGATGAAAGGGAGTAACGCGTCGGAAGCCTGTCAAACCGGTGACATTCCCGCGTTATCTGCACAGCGCGAGCTGCTGGAAACGCAGGAATCGCGTGTCTGCTGACTGATTCGCCGCCTCGCGCTCCTCCTTTCTGTCCTTTCTTCTGACAAGCAGTGGGAGAGAAAGGAGGAACAGAGAGAGACGATGATGTGTTTTTCTTCTTCTTTTTCTGTTTCTGAGGCGAAATAAGGATAATTTCTTGGAAACCCAAGACAAACAATGTGGTTTTGTGCGGCGCTGTGTGTCTGTACATTTTCTCTGAGGCCTTATCATTAAGGCTAATGTTGATTAACTTCTTACAGTTCTCTCCCCGTCCCCCGCCCTCTCTTAAGCTGTGTGCATTTGGCAATACATTCCTCCTAATTAAACCAATGTCTTCCCAAGCTTTTGTGCTTTTGTTGATAATTGTGTGTTTTGAAATAGCCAGCCTGACAGAAGTCTATGAAATATCTCTGTGCAGACAGGCTTCAAAATGTTGCTATCTGCGCTCTCTGTTACTCTCTCTCTCTCTCTCTCTCTCTCTCTCTCTCTCTCTCTCTCTCTCTCTCTCTCTCTCTCTCTCTCTCTCTCTCTCTCTCTCTCTCTCTCTCTCTCTCTCTCTCTCTCTCTCTCTCGGGTGGGATATATACACAGCTGGTATATGCAGAAGACCGTTGAAGCATGAAACCAACCTTTATAAAATGTTATATCACTGCACACATTCCTGGTACTTTTCACCTCAATAAATTTTCAATGGTCACATGAAGGTGCCTGCAGCAGCACAGGTCATCATCTGAATGAGCGATCCGACATAAAATGAAATAGCATACAAGCAGAGCTTCCTTTTAATAACGCTCTGGGAACTTTTCGCTGACCTCACGCGCACAGGAACACACAAATTTGCAAGCGCTTATCTCTTACGTTCACGAGGCTGCGTTAGTAAAATTTATCCCTGTTAGGGCAAGGCTGGGTTTTCAACATCACTACTCCCGTCTTCAGCGTATCTAATTTTCTAATATCAATAGCGAATAATCGAACCATTATTTTATATGCTTCTTTTATTGCAAAATATTTCGATTTTTCGATTCATCAAACTGCCTTGAAAAAATACATCTGTGAAAACTGATTTCCACAATGATAATATAAGGATCATTATTAATAACCGGGCCCCAGTAATAGCCAGCTAACTAAGAATTTGGTGACTGCTGAAAATTCAGCTTTATACCACTAAATTGCTATTTAATATATAAGATATAATACCGATAGCAAACTGAAATTGCAATATTTTAATATAACTGTTTTGATAGGCTAAGAAGAATTCCAAAAACATTACAAAATCTTAATTATTATTATTATTACTTAATTATTTTTAATTGTTAATGTAAGTTATTTTAAATAACTAATTCAATGTGCAAAAAGTTTGTTTGAGTTTATTTAGTGTGATTTATTTTTTAATTTATTGACAGCATTATTATGACTCACTGCATTTTTTCAGTTTCTTATCGTCAAAACGAGAATTTAAGAGAGGACTTTGTATATTTTCATACTAATTCTTTTGATTCAGTTTCACTGAATTATAGTTAAAGAGTTAAAGAGTGCCGTCTGAAACTGTTAAAGTGAAATAACTGGACATGGACAAGAATATGTGGCACTCTTCAGTAGTATTTTTGATTATGGCCTTGTGATCATGCTGTGGAAACTGGAAACTCAGGAGAGAGGATATGAATGAATGTTTTGCTCAATAAAAGGTCTGTGCAGTTTGACTTTGTGGAATCCCTCTTGTAGACCGAGCGTTAATCACTTTTCTCTCTGTATCCTTTCCCCTGTATCTCTCTCCATCCTCCTCTCCGTTGCCAAAGGTTTTAAAACTCATTACTATTTCCCGGATTAGAATTCAGAACTCAAACAATGAAGTTAATTATGACAGATGATTACTGCTGTAAGAGCTCTGGAGTTCTTAAGACATCGGTTGCCAGGGGGTGCTTTGCAGGAGCGTGCTGCAACCCAAACCAGCTCAGCTAATCTGCTGTGAACTATTTTGCTTTTTGTCAAAACAGGAGACAAAAAAAAAATCTGTTAATAGTAGTGCATAATTAAAATGATATTTTATTCAAAATAAGTTGTCTGGAGAAGCTATGTCTAAAATCTCATTATTTTTAGGGTGCACTAATTAACCGGCAACCTCACATGGCATCTGAAAATTTCAGAAAAATTAGTCTATACTTTTTTTTTTTTTTTTTTTTGTGATTTGTTACCTGTTTTATATTCCACCCATTTGTTCAAATAAATAGCAACTTGGCACTGCATGCATCGCTGGTAATACCAGAAATGCTAGAAAACTCTGAATACTGTATTAATGCACTGATAATGCTTGTTTGATGCAGCATTTCCAGCTGATGAAACTGGCCAACAGTTTCCGTGTGTGTTAACGGCAGTACCTTACCAGAAAAAAACAACAACAACAACAACAAAAAAATCTCCATTATGATAAAACGTTCAAACTGTTATTGATGTAATAGCAACGCTGATGCTGAAAACCGTGATCAAGCATCTTTTGTGTCAGTCTCGTGCGCTCGCTACCTGACGGGGTATTTGTCTCATAATTGGGAGAGCCAGAGGGGCAAACTCAACATCAGAGCTGTTTCTCTCTCGTTGTCTGTCTTTCTCTCTCTTGTGCATCCTTCTTTTATTATTAACATTATTATTATTTCTTTTAATTGAGGGGGAAGCTAAACTGGCAGCTGTGGATTACAAAAAAATGTCAGGTACTTCAGGGAACGGTTTTCATAGCCGTATACTTAAACTATGGTACATTCTGCTTTATTCCTTATCATATACTGAACCGCTTATAATAATACATAAATTGTAACAATATTTTACAGTATGTAATGTCTATATTGCAAAAGGGTTTGGGTACACCCTCTAATGAACAGGTTTGACTAGTCATTTTTTACAAAGATAAAATGATATTCTAGAGATTTATTCTAACATAACAAGGCAGACGCAATGTTTCTTTGTAAAGCAAAGATCAAAAGAAATGAGTTATACTGATTATGTTTCCATCTTTGTTGTCACGGTTTTGGAAGTGCATTTTCTCTTATAAAGACGGAGGTGTCCCCAATACTTTTGTCCATATAGCATAGTACACTGGAAAAAAAAAAAAAGGAGAGTATGATTTACTTAAAAAAAAACTATTTTCACTCAGAAAAGGCTAGAAAATTAAAAAACATTTGCCAAGTAAAGCCTATCCATAATTATAAGTTATGTTTACTTTGGAGTTCCCAGTAAATTTTATTGATTTAGTTTGTAAATTTTACTGAAGTATGGAAATTATTTTAGCGTGGAAATGAACTTTGATTCACCCAAATTAAAAACAAAAAAGCATACTTTTGCACAGTTTATAAATGTAGCACTGGGAAAAAGAAATAGAAAAGGTCCAAACAGTTGCTATAAAATTAAAAGCACACAATTCCCAAGAATATAGTTTTATTCTTAAACATAAAAATTTGTTCTCGTGGAAATTACTTAAGTAGTCAAGAGGTATGAACATTTTTATTCATTAGAGGGGGGTGTTCTAATACTTAATCTCTCAAAGTGCTTTTATTTTGAAGAGTAGTTCATATTGACTTGATTTGTTTAAAAGAAGTTTTACATGCAAAAATGAATAAACTAATTAAGGTTCAGAATTGTATTAAAGAATAATCATCTGGCTTATTTCAGACAAATACAATGGGAATTTTCTTAAAAAATGTCTTGCCCTTCCAAGCTTTATAATTTCAGTGAATTATGGTCAGAATTTTGACCATATGGTTTCTGCTCCACATGGAGGAAGGGCCTTCTGAGGTAACTGAGGCATTTGTGTAAGAATAATATCCATATTTAAAAGATGTAGGGAGTGGTGTAAGCTATGATGAGAATAGGCTAGTGTCACAAGAATCGAGTTTTGTTTAAAGCAGTATCCTCTTGGCTTACATACATTTTTGTTCATAAATCCTCTTTCTAATTTGTGACCCCTGGAGCTGTGTGGAGCACTTTTATAATGAATATTATTTCAAACGGGGGACTATTGTCATTTTTGGGTGAGCTATCCCTTTAAGATTTAGAATTTTTTATATTCTTTTACTGTTAAAATGAACATTTGTGTCTAAAAAGCAGTTCTTCATTGGCATCTCGTCCACGAAGGCCCTTCATAATCCATGGAATTGAAGCCAAATATTGTTCTTCGTGGAATTGCTGCGAAACCCCTCTTTTGTAACCTTTATTTGTAAAATAGTAAACCAAGGTCCCCGTCGTATTTTTAATATAATGATTTATATGCAAGGCTGTTGTAATGTAATCCAGATCTACATTTTAGCACTGACACTGAATTATAAAAGCCTTTATTAAACTTTTCGTCTGCGTTTGATAATAGAATATTTTTCCACACAAATACCAGTTCATCCACTCTCATCTTTTTCATTTAGTCGATAATCCTCTTACTTTCAAACATTGATAGTGCCATGCAGCAGGTCACAGGGCATCGGGACTCAGGTTTTGTCATGGTAATGAAGCAAGTGAGACAGCTTTTAATTCATAGACGATGAGCTCATATCTTTTAACAGAAATAATAGTTTTTTTTTCTTTTAAACCATTCAAATCTGCAAGTCACTTTTTCATCTGTTATTATTTCTATGTATATCTCCCTGGCTTAAAGGATGCCATATTTCATTGAGTGATTGCCTGGATTTGTTGAGGATCATTACCATTACAACAGCCCCTGCAAAAATACGGATTTATCTTCTCCCCATGATATCAAATGATGATATATATATTTATATATATAAATATATATATTGTGGGGTATTTCATTCAGTCTTACAGACAAGATATGATCAGCATGAGTTTATAATGATGAAGTAGAAAAAAATAAAATTTTTAGTCTGCAGGGACACTTAAGTCTGGTTATGTGGGGAAGGGGGAAGTAGATATCATGCTTATGCACTATATATATATATATATATATATATATATATATATATATATATATATATATATATATACAGTATATAATGTGTGTGTGTGTGTGTGTGTGTATACATATATATAAAATATATTAGTGTTAAAAGATTAATTGCAAAGTGTTTGTTTGCATAATATATGTGTGCATTTTATGTATATTTATAAGGTATATACAAATACACACATACAGATACACACACATGTACATATAGTTTTTTTTCTACTTTTTGCATGCATTTACATTTATATTTATATTCATTTAATTTATATTATGTCATACAAATCTGAGGGTATTTACTTTAATTATGTGGCCTCACATGGAATTGCTTGTGGCTATGCAGTTTAGAGTAACTTTGCAAAGCTTCATAAAATGTATTTAGGCTACATATTTAAATGTACATGCAAGTGTTATCGAAGACGTGGAAGCTGACCTAATTAAACAAACAAGATAATTACTCCATCGGTAGCGGTAAATCGCATTTCTGGCCATTAAAATGTAGTGTACGCTGCTAACTAACTGCGCTTGTTATTAGAACAGATGGTTTGAGAGGAAGTTGCGTGCGCATGCGCAGTGCGCCTGCATAGAGCTGAAGCGCAGACAGCGCTATGAGAGACAAGAGAGAAAACACCCCTTATCTGTAGAGAAAGGCTCAAAAGTTCACTCGTTTCGCACAAAATCCTTTCTACGACTCACTCCAGGTCACATATCGCACCGTGTTTCTATGTCTGTGATGCGGAGTGTCTGAGAGGTTTGTAAAATTATGTTTTTTTCTTGTATTTTAACCACCGCTCTGCGCACTGACACAAAGACAGATGCTTACTCGATCTACACACCATTATGTGCTGCTTTGGGGCAAACAAATCAGATTCGTGCGGGCTTTAGTGGAAGGATCTTTCTTTGTTTCGGGCCGTAAAGCAGCATTGTTGACTCGGCTTTGTTATGGTTCTGTCTCTTGTTTGGGCTGTGCATGAAATTTAGGCCAAACGAGACGAGCCTTGGTTGGCTAACTTGGTTTCTTGACTCTTTTTTGTCTTCGTTTTCCGATTTAGTCGAACCGCGAGCGGATCTAACGGAAAAGCGACAAATTGTACGGCGCTCACATGTATGTAGAAACTTGCTCGAACGCGGTAGGAAACGCGGTTATCGATTTATAACACAAACTTGGGGCGGATGGGGCTGCTTTCGTTGTAGCGCATTACAGCGATGTCCGATTCGCGAACGAATCGCTCTTTTGAGTCGGATCTTATTAGTGAATCGATTGATCCGGTTCACGCACGCGCGAAAAAACGACCTGTTCGCGATTACGGAATCGTTTGGATTCTCAAGGATTCACTCGCAGTGAGCGTATTGACAATCGGGAACCGACTCTTTCGGACTCGATTGATAACTCAACGACTCATTAATATGAGTCTTTCAAATATGAATTATTATTATTATTAGTAGTAGTTGTAGTTCAGATGGAATTTTTAATGAAGTTTAATACAACACCTTTAGAGAAAAGCGAATCAAAGCTCCTTAATTGAAACAGGAAAGGACAGGACATATTTTTTTATTTTTCTGACAATGGCTACAATAACAATAGTTGCATAAAAGTTGACCCAGTAACAATATCCTGAGTCAGTTTTGTAATTGAACATGTATTGAGATGTTTTGGGGTTTCCTGTAATAGCGTAAGAATGGTGACCGTTTTAGGAGAGAACTTGTTTCGGTGCCAGTAGCTGTGTCCAGTTAAAACAGGGTTCTTCCTGTTTATTTGTAAGTTAAAAACGCAGTTTCATTCAGTTTTTGTGATTTCAGAAAATATAATTGTTAATTTTATCTGTGGTATGCGCACTTTGAATAAATTGCACTGTATCTGTCGTCAATATAACAGCCATCCTCCACGGTCCAGGCATTCGTATCGGCCGTTAAAAACATTAAGTGCACTTGCATTGTTATTTTTCTTTGTGTCTGTTTATATTTGATGTTCTCTCTTTTAAAATGAGCTTGTCCCTTTCTATGTCCTGCATCACTTAAGCAGACATCCTGATGCCCTTTGCACTTTTTGCTAAGTTCTGCACGTCCTTGGATGACAGAATGTTTCACTGGTTTTTTTTCATTAGTCCTAGATCGTCTTGCTCAACCGACTCTACATTTACATGCCCATATCAGCGCTGTGATGTCACTAGTCTGTAGTCAGAAGTGTAGGCTGCAAGGCATTGGGGACAGAACTTGATGCTCTGCCAGTGTTGATGTGGTTTTAAAATGCTGTTTTTCCTGCCAGGGTTCATTGAGTCTCTGCTGAGAGTGGCATCCCACAGAACTGCCCTCATCTGCCAAGCTCTCGCTCTGGAAGGCTCGCAAAACTCCCACTAGTGAGATTCAGCATTCTTACTGAGGTGAGTTGCTTTTTCACGAGGTCAGCGTGGCGTGCAGAGATTAAATGATGACTTGATTGTAGAAATGAGTGAATTCTGATTTGTCTTGTGCTCGCTAATGTTTCTCCAATACGAAAGTTAAGCTCTGATTACTGCTTTTGTGGTATATTGTTCATTCATTACAGTAAATTTATATATATATATATATATATATATATATATATATATATATATATATATATATATATATATATATATATATATATATAATAGATTATAAAATGTTATGCATAATAGTGATCAAATTATTTGGGGAAATATAATATCAATATAAAATGTAGTCCTGATGAAACCAGTTTGCTTGATCACATCATGGCAACACTCACAGATTCCAGTCAAGTGGCTGGATTTATGTTTTTAGTTAATTGTGTGTCTGTGTGTTTAGGATGGCTTGTTTCGAGGCTGAGGTCAGTATGCACTGTTAGTTATTGTTTCCGGTCCACCTGAAGGCTGTGATCTCTGAGCTTGGGCCCAGGGATGACATGGAAACACAACCTGCTGATCTCTGAACACAAGGTATTATTTGACTTTATGCATTCTTGTTGTATTACTAAGTTTGTACTAAGTTTGTACTGTATTACTAAGTTTGTACTTAACAGTTGAGTTAAACAGTTGAGTTTTTATCGGTTTTGAATCTATCCAGCTGATTTCCGGTCTGGCGGTAGCACTTTTTTAGCTGTAGCTTAGCATAGGTCATTGAGTCTGATTAGACTGTTAGCGCGTCACTCTCAGAAATGACCAAAATTTTATATTTTTCCATTTTAAACTTGACTCTTCTGTAGTTGCATAGTGCACTAAGACCAATGGAAAGTTGAAAGTTTTTCATTTTCTAGCAGATATATAAGCTTATAAGTTAAAGCAGCACAGTTGATAATAAGAAATGTGCCTTGAGCAGCAAATCAGCATATTAGAGTGTTTTTTTTTTTTAAGAATCATATGATACTGAAGACTGGAGTAATGATGCTGAAAATTCAGCTTTGCATCACATGAATACATTTCAATTGTAAATCTATTCAAATAGAAAACTTCTATTTTAGAAATAATAATAATAATAATTTTCTCCATAGTACTGTTTTATAAAATTTTTATGCTCTTAATGAGCAAAGAACACTTCTTTACAAACAGTCTTGCAGACCCTGTACTTTGTAGAGTACTGTAACATTTGAAAGCGTAATAAAGCACATGATTTGTCTTTGAATCACCCCAAACACCTTATCGTATGTTGCATTCTACAAATGTAAGTCGTTTAAGTTAAAAGCGTCTGATAAATGAATAAATGCAAGTGTAGTGGGAGTTTTTTCAGTAAATGCAAAAGTCTAGTTTCTTTGCGGGCTAAAGGTATAATTGACTGCTTTTCGGTGTTAGTAATCACTATATATAAACTTGACCTAATAGTGCACCTCAGTTGTGATTATTTATAGACGTTTGAGAGCGCTGCCTTGTGATTGTAACCAGTTCTCGTATTGGGAAATCATATTGACTCACTGACCTGTTTTGACTATAGTTGCACAGTTTTGTCTTCGTTTTGTTCGCAGGCCGAGCAGTGAGCTAAATCAGGGACGTGGAAGGGTGAAAGCAGGCCATGTCGCGGGTTCCCACACCCCCTCCCCAGAGAGAAGCTGACATCCCAGGACCTGTGGCGGAAAGACTGGTGTTATACACAGGTGAGAGAGACTGGCCGAATAGAAAATGAATCGCTCCGACTTGAGTTTCCACACTAACACTTGAAACCAGCTATCTGTATTTTTTTGTTTCATGGCAGGTAGAAAGTTGTGAAGTTTTTTCTTACATGTGGGCGTGAAACACTTCAGCTTCTGTCGAGGAGGAGATGGGAGAGAAAGTTGTAGAGCTGGCGACCTTCTCCTCCAGGCCCCAACGACAAGATGAAATGGTGTGTTTTCATTGCTTTTTGAGTGTTTGATGAAAGACCCTCCATTGGCCTCTTAATTCTTTTCTGTAATGCCTCCACCATTCTGCCCAGCCAAACACTCACATACACCCACAAATACAGACTTGTGCCTTTCCAAATATCATTGTCTGTGGAAACTAACAGTCAGCCCGTTTTGATTTAGGCTGAGTTTCACTGAGCACGCCTGGGACAAACACTGCGCCAAAGATTTCTTTTGTCGCTGACAGCTCATTAGTGAAATTCACGATAAATCTGGTGTCTGATAGAGAGCGTTGATCTTGCAGACATTTGAACACAGATAGCCCTGCTCGATGGCTCTTCCCAGTCCAGAAAGTTTAGTTTGATTCCGGTGTGTGGTTAGGCATTCACGCGTGTTATTTCAGTGGTTTTAAAATATATCTATCGTAGTACACTGCTGGTTAGTTTGGAGTAATTAAGGTTTATAGTGTTATTTATTAATAATAATAATAATAGGAAGTCTGCATTTGTTGTTAAAAATGACAGGTTTTCCATAAAACCTGAAACAACAAAACGGTTTTCAGCATTAAAGTTCCCCGATTGTGCCATTTTGAGTCTACTGATATTGGTTTAGAGTCTTCTGACGTACATTCATGCAAGGTATAAAAATGCTTTTCTCAAAATATGTGTTGAATATCACCCTTATTTTCCAGGGTTCTCAAATTATTTGTTCAAGCCCAGTTCTAAGATTCAGTCTCTCTAATTTCCGTCAAGCCTGCTCTGCTCTGATTAGTC